>NC_041388.1:395797230-395806402 GCF_002162155.2 Triticum dicoccoides | reverse complement strand
GTGCCTTGGCGGACGAGCACGCCGAGGGTGAGCGGCTTGTGCGGATGGAGCGCGAGAAGGAGGAGGAGGAGCGTCATGCCCACGATGCAGCAAGGCGACGTGGCATTCCCATGGGATGGCCCAGCACCGGAGCTCATCGACCTCACCGGCCCGGGGAAGGACGACAACGCCTAGGGCAGCACGCAGGGATGCGACATTTTTTAAGTTCAATTAAGTTTAAGTGGATTTTGGCCGGCGACCAGAGTTTTAATGTTTAGTTATGGTTGCTTGGACTTCTAAATGCTGAGTTTTTTTCCTGTCCACACGCAAAAAAATGCTTTGGGCCTGCGTTGGGTGCATGACCCAAATTCAAAATCGAACACGCCGACCCAAACGGACGAATCACGCGTCCTTTTGGGTCGGCCGATTGAAGTTGCTTTGAGTTCTCCCCAAACAATGTCCCTTGACTGGTTAATTGGTAACTAGAGTAAGCTTGAACTTACTACGTGCTCTTTTACTTCCACCCAAGACCCAAGATGCCCTTGGCTAGGTCTCATTTCCCCTTGCTATCACCCATCAGTTGCTACTTGCCCCATCCTTTCGGTTGTTGAGTCCCTTTTTAGCCGAGCCACCACACCATGTGCCCCCATCGCCCTCACACCGTAGTGGTGGATCACCTCAACATGTCAGAGATCGACATATTAATGAAACAAAAAGAGAGCGCGCAGGAAAAAGATGGAGATGGGGCGAGGACAGGATAGGAAAGAGAAGTGGCATCTCAATCTCAGGGCTAAAACTGCCCTACCAAGGTCCTCGCAACGCAAAAAAACAGAAAGCGCGAAAAGAAAGGCTAGCTGGGTTGTCTCACTAGGGACGCAGGACAAATGGTGCTCCTCTACTGGCGCAGAGATAAAGCAAGCCAACTTTTTTATCCTTTTGTTTGCTTCAATGATAAGTCACTTGTTTGTTGCCATCTTTTCTTCAAAACAGGAAATTTTCGGTTCGGACTAGTTATGGGCTATGGCTAAACTGCCAACTTCAAATTTCAGATCAGCTGCCATGTGACTGTGAGTGATATATTTTTGGCATTTGTGTGCATGAAAAAGACTGTGATTCACTCCATTATTTCATTCGGGAGAAATTATAACCTCATGAACCAATGATAAGGTCTTTTTCTTTATTGCGCCCTTGGTCGGTGTTGCGTAACCCCACCCCGACCCCATCGTCCCTGTAATTTTGCTTCTTTTGGCATTGTTATCATCCCCTTTCATTGAAAATTTAGGTAACCTAGCTAACATATACATTCAGCTTTCTGTGAAAATTTAGGTAACCTAGCTAACCTAGCTAACATATGCTCCTCAAAAGAAAATGAATAAACTGTGAGAGTTTGTTCCTTAAAACTAGCCAGGACGCAAATGCGATGGAACATCATTAATTATGTTTATATTTTTTGGTATGCAGAATCATACGTGCTAACATATACACACCACTTTTTAGAGGACGTTGAGGACCGTTGCCTCGCTAATTGTAATCTTGATGGTTGAGTAATACAAGTTTATTCACAAAAAATGCTAAGCCGATTGGTCATTTTTACATGATAATAGATTGATGCCATTTTGCACATGATTTTTTTATCAAAACATGTATTTATATGTGACATCACATAAATATAGGGAATTAGCATTTAACGACCATTTGGTAGTACACGTTATTAGATTGGTGCACATACTTTAATCTTGCGACTTTCTTATTCTTGTATAATACACATGAACAAAACAAGTGTGTATATCTTTCAATTTATTATTATTTCTGTTGCGGGGATCATTTCATTCATTTAGCGGCAACGTAAGTCACTGTGCTTTGATCCTACCAAATAAATCAAGGGAAATTTAATTTTCGAGACTAATATATGATGGGGTTATGTACCTAGGGTAGGGTCATGGACCTGATCTAAGTACCTTACCCAAGGACACCCTTAGAAGAAGTCGCCTTCCAGTCGACCAACGAGGGACGCACTCGACTGACTTGAAGGACTCGACCACGAAGACTCACTCGACCACCAGAAGGTCAAGAGACACTCTGCACTGCAACGGCCTGTAATCAAGTAGACATTATGATAGTAAAGACACTTTATGTGGGGCGTTACCAGTAACGCCCCAGACTTAACTCACCTTAAACCCTCTCCTGCGTGGGCTGGCTGGGGTCCTGGCGCACTCTATATAAGCCACCCCCCTCCACAGGCAGAGGGGTTCGGCACCTTGTAACACATATACTCATAATCCACTCGACCGCCTCCGGGCTCCGAGACGTAGGGCTGTTACTTCCTCCGAGAAGGGCCTGAACTCGTACATCCTTTGTGCTTACAACCTCTCCATAGCTAGGACCTTGCCTCTCCATACCTACCCCCCACTCTACTGTCAGGCTTAGAACCACGACAGTTGGCGCCCACCTTGGGGCCGGTGTTTTAGCGATTTTGTGGAGAAGTTGCGATTCTTCCGAGTACTTTCATCATGGTGTCTGCTGGAGTTTTGGTCGGGGGTCAAGAGATCCGTCTCGGCACTCTCACCTTCATCGGCGACGACTCCGCGTGGCTCCATGAGGCTCCGCTCGACGTTGATGCGCTCCCCGTCCGCGGTGCGACGCATTTTCGTGCATATGTCCGCGGTGTTCTGCTGCGGCAACCGTCGACCCAGTATCGGTCGGCTCCTCCATCATCCACCCTCCCGGTATCCCGTCAGCGCAAGCGCTCGGGCCGGTCGAGGCTTCAGCGATGGGTGAGGCACGCGGTGGCTCGCCAATCGGCCACCACCCAAGTTGCGGCAAACGAGCCCGACGAATCTCTCTACGGCTTGTTCGATCTGTCGACTGGCTCCGTAGAGACTGCATCCGAGTGCGGTAGCAGTGATCCAGCGGCGGAAATCTTGATGGTCGACGGACCCCACAGTCCCCCTGGCTTCGCCCGTGGTGGTGGAGCAGGTGACGGCGGTGACCCTACACGAGGCTACGAAGAGTACCAGCCCGAGCAACTCGACTCTCTGCAAAGAGAGGAACTTCGCCGCAGGAACGAGGATCCCCTGCGTATTCCCATCGCAGGAGAAACCCCCGAGGCTCGTGCCTTGGAGGAGGCGCGTCTGGCCAATTTGGCCGAGCGCACTCGACTAGAGAACCTTCAGCGAGCACTCGACGAGCGCGCGCGGCAACGAGTTCCCGACAACAGTCGACGTCAACTCTTCCCGCCGACTCAGGTATATCGAACCCCAATTCAGAATTTAGCAGCTGCGACCCGTATAGCAGAGTCCATCCAGCCTTCGCAGTCGGAAGCTGGCAGAGGTTTGTTGCAGATCAGGGATCTGCTCCGGGCAGCAGGAGATCAGAATTCAGCCGTGTCTCAGTCGCGCAACAGAATTCACAGTCGATCCGTCACTGTGAATACGGTTCAGTCGGCTCACAGCCCCAGATCGCCTCCGCGGCGTGAAGGGCGCGAGAATCGGCGAGATCAATATGGCGACAGACTCGACCGAGATGATAGGCGTCGAGTGCCCAGTTCCCCTCCGAGGGGTGGGTCTTACGCTCCTCGGCCGCCAGATGATAGGCGTTAGTACAGTACAGGGCGTAGGGTTCCAGTCGACCCCAGAGAACCAGGCTTCCACGCGCGATCCATTATCGTGCAAGGGTTGGTCGACCGGAACAGAGCCCATCGAGGTGGACTCGACAGAGATGTACCCACAAGCAGTCGAGTGCATGTTTCTGGTCCTGAATGCTTCAGCAGAGCTATCAGAGCCGCAGTTATCCCTCCCAATTTCAGGTTGGCAACAGGAGTCAGCAAGTTCACTGGTGAGTCTAAGCCTGAAACTTGGCTTGAAGACTACCGAGTGGCAGTTCAGATTGGTGGTGGGAACGACGAGGTGGCCATGAAGCACTTGCCCCTCATGCTGGAAGGTTCTGCCAGGGCATGGTTGACTCAACTACCTCCTAGCAGCATTTACACTTGGGAAGATCTGTCCCGAGTGTTCATCAGAATGTTTGAAGGAACTTGCAAGCGACCAGCTGGATTGACAGAGTTGCAAGTCTGCGTGCAGAAGGCTAATGAGACTCTCAGAGAGTATATTCAGAGGTGGATCACTTTGCACCACACTGTGGAGAATGTGTCTGATCATCAGGCAGTCTGCGCCTTCAAAGATGGTGTCAAGAACAGAGAACTGAGTTTGAAGTTTGGTCGAACCGGTGACATGACCTTGAGTCGGATGATGGAGATTGCTACCAAGTACGCCAACGGCGAAGAAGAAGACCGACTCCGAAGCGGCAAGCACAAGCCGAGTCAGTCGGAAAAAGGAAACACCAGTCGGAAACAGAAGCGGAAGGCTGAACCGGCAGCTCCTGGAGAGGCTCTGGCCGTGACTCAAGGAAAGTTTAAGGGGAAACCAAAAGGATCCTGGAACCCCAAGAAGGTAAAGGATAAAGAAGGGAACGACGTGATGGATATGCCATGTCACATTCACACGAAGAAAGACGAAGAGGGGAATATCATTTACCCGAAGCACACCACTCGCCAATGTCGACTCCTGATCCAGCAGTTTCAGGGGAAACAGTCTAAGGACAAGGAGAAGGAGTCGGACAAGGCCGAAGACAAGGAGGACAGTGAGGAAGGATATCCGCATATCAACTCCACTCTGATGATCTTTGCAGATGTGGAAAGCAGGAGTCGACTGAAAGTCATTAACCGACAGGTGAACATGGTTGCCCCAGTAAAAACAAATTATCTGAAATGGTCTCAAACACCCATCACATTCGACCAATCTGATCACCCGACTCATATTGCCACCCCTGGGAGGCAAGCTTTGGTGGTCGATCCAGTTGTCGAAGGCACTCGACTGACAAAGGTGCTGATGGATGGTGGAAGCGGGCTGAATTTGTTGTATGCAGACACACTGAAAGGAATGGGCATTCCGATGTCCCGACTGAGCACTAGTAACATGAGCTTTCATGGAGTTATACCAGGGAAGAAAGCCGAGTCACTCGGCCAAATAGCTTTGGACGTGGTGTTTGGTGATTCGAAGCATTTTCGCAAAGAAAAGTTGACGTTTGAAGTCGTGGATTTTCAGAGTGCATATCATGCCATTTTGGGGAGACCAGCTTACGCATGGTTCATGGCTCGACCATGCTACGTGTACCTCAAATTGAAGATGCCCGGCCCCAAAGGAGTGATCACTGTCACCGGTGATCGGAAAAAGGCAGAAGAGTGCTTTCAGAAGGGCTCCAAGATTGCCGATTCCCAGGTGACAGCGGTCGAGTTCGAAGAATACAAGCAAAACGCAGATCCGAGTGACTTGCTGCGATCAAAGAAACCCGCCACAGAGTCTGCATTCCAGTCGTCCGGTGAGACGAAGCCTGTTCACATTCACCCGACCGACCCCGAAGCAGCTCCGACCCGCATCTCCACATCACTCGACCCAAAATAGGAAGAAGCGCTCATCCAGTTCCTCCGTGAGAACTGGGACATTTTTGCATGGAAGCCCGCTGACATGCCAGGTGTTCCCAGGGGACTGGCTGAGCATCGCCTAAGAGTCGACTCATCTGCAAAACCAGTCAAAGAGCATCTTCGGCGGTCCGCCGTCCAGAAGAGAAAGGCCATTGGTGAAGAAGTGGCTCGACTGTTGGCGGCAGGATTTATCCGAGAGATATACCACTCTGAGTGGCTCGCTAATGTCGTCATGGTTCCTAAGAAGGACAAGTCGCTCCGAATGTGCATTGATTTCAAGCACATCAACCGGGCCTGCCCGAAAGATCATTTTCCTCTCCCTCGCATAGATCAAATTGTTGACTCGACCGCGGGATGCGAGAGGCTATCTTTTTTAGATGCCTACTCCGGGTACCACCAGATCCGTCTGTACGGACCCGACGAGGTAAAAACAGCTTTCATCACTCCATTCGGGTGCTTCTGTTATATCACCATGCCATTCGGCCTCAAGAATGCCGGAGCCACATTTATGCGAATGATTCAGAAGTGTCTACTCACTCAAATCAGTCGGAATGTGGAAGCATATATGGATGATATTGTTGTCAAATCACGAAAAGGTTCCGACCTGCTCGCTGATCTCGCCGAAACATTTGCCAACCTCAGAAGATATGATATCAAGCTCAATCCATCAAAGTGCACATTTGGAGTTCCTGGTGGCAAGTTACTCGGTTTTCTCGTTTCCGAACGGGGAATCGACGCTAACCCAGAAAAGATTGGCACTATTCTCCGAATGAAACGCCCTGTGCGAGTGCACGATGTCCAGAAGCTTACTGGATGCTTGGCCGCATTAAGTCGATTCATCTCATGACTCGGTGAAAAGGCATTGCCTCTTTACCGACTGATGAAGAAGACAGACAAGTTCGAGTGGACTCCAGAAGCTGATGCAGCGTTTGCCGAGCTCAAAACTCTGCTCTCCACCCAGCCGGTGCTTGCTGCTCCAATCAGCAAAGAGCCTCTGTTGCTCTATATCGCAGCCACAGGACAAGTCGTCAGTACTGTGCTAATGGTCGAGCGGGAAGAAGAAGGAAAAGCTCTCAAAGTTCAGCGCCCAGTGTATTATTTGTCTGAAGTCTTGACTCCATCCAAGCAGAGATATCCTCATTATCAGAAGCTTGTGTATGGAATATACATGACCACAAAGAAGGTTGCTCATTATTTCTCTGATCATTCCATCACAGTCGTCAGCGACGCTCCACTATCAGAGATTTTGCACAACAGAGATGCAACTGGTCGAGTGGCCAAATGGGCGATTGAACTTCTTCCCCTTGATATCAAGTTTGAGGCAAAGAAAGCCATTAAGTCCCAGGCAATAGCAGATTTCCTCGCCGAGTGGATTGAACAGCAGCAGCCGACTGAAGTTCACTCGGAGCATTGGACCATGTTTTTTGATGGCTCTAAGATGTTGAATGGTTCCGGTGCTGGGGTTGTCCTGGTTTCCCCCAGAGGAGATAAGCTCAGATATGTGCTTCAGATTCACTTTGATTCCTCCAACAATGAGGCAGAATATGAGGCCCTCTTATATGGGTTGCGCATGGCCATTTCACTCGGCGTCCGTCGCCTGATGGTCTATGGCGACTCGGATTTAGTGGTCAATCAGGTGATGAAAGAGTGGGACGTGAGAAGCCCAGCCATGACTGGATACTGCAGTGCAGTGAGGAAGCTGGAAAAGAAGTTCGAGGGGTTGGAGCTCCATCATATACCCCGACTGAAAAATCAAGCAGCTGATGATCTAGCAAAGATAGGTTCCAAGAAAGAAGCCATTCCGAGTGGTGTGTTCTTGGAGCATATACACACTCCGTCAGTCAAAGAAGATCCTTTCACCGAAGAAACTCCACAGCCCAAGAGTGCCACAAATCCGACTGAAGTCGAAGTCCCAGCGGTGGTCGACTTGATCATGGAGGTTTTGGTAGTCATTCCCGACTGGACAGTTCCGTATGTCGCTTATATCCTGAGAAAAGAGCTTTCGGAGGATGAGGAAGAGGCTCGACAGATCGTCCGTCGATCTAAGGCCTTTACCGTAATCAGAGGACAATTATACAGAGAAAGCGCGACTGGAGTTAGTCAGAAGTGCATAACACCAGAAGAAGGTCGACTCATCCTCAATGATATTCACTCGGGGACCTGTGGTCATCATGCGTCCTCTCGGACTATCGTGGCCAAAGCATACCGAGCCGGATTTTACTGGCCAAAGGCGAATGAGATGGCAAAAGATATAGTGGATAAGTGCGAGGGATGTCAGTTCTACTCGAATATGTCGCACAAGCCTGCGTCAGCTCTGAAGACCATCCCACTCGTCTGGCCTTTCGCAGTATGGGGACTGGACATGGTCGGTCCTTTGAGAACAGGACGAAGTGGCTTCACGCATGTACTGGTGGCAGTCGACAAGTTCACCAAGTGGATCGAGGCTAAACCAATTAAGAGCCTTGACATCGGTACTGCGGTTAGCTTCATCAGGGAACTAATATTCAGATATGGAGTCCCGCACAGCATCATTACGGATAATGGGTCGAACTTTGACTCAGAGGAATTCAGAGATTTCTGCAACTCCCAAGGCACACGGGTCGACTACGCTTCAGTCGCCCATCCGCAGTCGAATGGACAAGCAGAGCGAGCTAATGGACTGATTCTTAAGGGATTGAAGCCTCGACTGATGCGTGATCTCAAACACGCGGCGGGAGCCTGGGTAGACGAACTTCCCTCAGTGCTTTGGGGGCTGCGGACCACACCTAATCGGTCGACCGGAAGAACTCCATTCTTCTTGTTCTACGGAGCTGAAGCAGTCTTGCCGAGTGATCTTCTCCACAATGCTCCTCGAGTTGAAATCTACAACGAAGCAGAGGCTGAACAGGCGCGGCAGGACGCAGTCGACCTTTTAGAAGAAGAAAGGGAGATGGCTCTGATCCGCTCGACCATCTACCAACAAGATTTGCGTCGTTTCCACGCCAGAAATGTGAGAGGTCGAGCCTTCCAGGAAGGGGATTTAGTTCTCCGAGTGGATCAGCACAAACCACACAAGTTTGCTCCTTCTTGGGAAGGCCCCTTCATCGTCACCACGGTCCTCCACAACGGGGCATACCGTCTTTACAACGTCGAGCATAATATCGACGAGCCCCGAGCTTGGAACACGGAGCTACTCCGCCCATTTTACACTTAAGTTTTATCACTCGGATGAGTTGCAATAAAATACTTCTGTAGTTCATGGACCTCAAAATAATAGTGTCACAGTTCCTTCATAATTTCTGTCAGTTTTTATTTTTGTCCAATAAAATTGCCCCTCAGTGGGTGACTTAGCTGCGAATCTGTTTCGCCTAAGTTTGTAAAAATCTTACCGAGTGGTGAGCCAGACTCCCACTCGGAGGCTTAGCTGCGAATCCGTTTCGCCTAAGTTATCAAAATCCTACCGAGTGAAGAGCAACCCTCTCACTCGGGGGCTTAGCTGCAGTCCAAGCACTCGCCTAAGTTACAAAAATCCTACCGAGTGAAGAGCAAACCTCTCACTCGGGGGCTTAGCTGCAGCCCTGTGCTCACCTAAGTTATAAAAATCCTACCGAGTGAAGAGCAACCCTCTCACTTGGGGGCTTAGCTGCAGTCCAAGCACTCGCCTAAGTTATCAAAATCCTATCGAGTATAGAGCAACCCTCTCACTCGGGGGCTTAGCTGCAGTCCAAGCACTCG
>NC_041388.1:395758604-395796293 GCF_002162155.2 Triticum dicoccoides | reverse complement strand
TTAGCCGCAGTCCAAGCACTCGCCTAAGTTATCAAAATCCTACCGAGTGTAGAGCAACCCTCTCACTCGGGGGCTTAGCTGCAGTCCAAGCACTCGCCTAAGTTATAAAAATCCTACCGAGTGAAGAGCAAACCTCTCACTCGGGGGCTTAGCTGCAGCCCTGTGCTCGCCTAAGTTATAAAAATCCTACCGAGTGAAGAGCAACCCTCTCACTCGGGGGCTTAGCTGCAGTCCAAGCACTTGCCTAAGTTATCAAAATCCTACCGAGTGATAAGCCAGACTTTCACTCGGAGGCTTAGCTGCAGCCCTATGCTCGCCTAAGTTATAAAAATCCTGCCGAGTGAAGAGTAAACCTCTCACTCGGGGGCTTAGCTGCAGCCCAGTGCTCGCCTAAGTGGACTGAAGAATAAGTCGATCGCAGTAAAGGCGCCTTGCTTTGAACCTGCAAAAGACATTTCGAGCCAAAGGCGATCGTATTCAAGCACCAAATTCAAGTTTGAATCGGTATCTAAAGGAACCGAGAGTGCTCAGGCGTTAAGCCTGTTAAGGTTTATCGGTTACAATTCCACTCGGCATACCGAGGCAAATTTAAAGTGTCGAGCCAAAAGAAGTTTTTTACCCCTCCTGTGGAGGGCTGGAAGGTGCAACGAATTCATCAAGGTCGATTCCGTCGGCGATCCGAGTGGCAGCTGCAAGGAAAGTTTCCATAAAGGACCTGAAGTCGTGTTTCTTGGTGTTGGCCACCCGAAGAGCCGCCAGCTTCTCTTCTCGTGCATCCTTACAGTGGACTCGGGCAAGACACAGAGCAACATCTGCACCACACCGAGCCGAGGACTTCTTCCATTCCTGCACTCGACCAGGGATCGTGTTCAAGCGGGCCATCAGCGACTCAAGGTCATTCTGAAGTGTCTCCTCAGGCCAGAGCATCGAGTCGATGCGAGATGTGGCGGCCTTCAGCCTTGCGAGATAGTCCACGACAGCGGCGACACGAGACTCTAGTCGGAAAACATCCATGGCAACTTCGTCGTTCACCGGAGAATTGACGGGGTCGAGGTTTGGCTCCAGCCGGCTAGTTTCTTCTTCAAAGTTTTGACAGAATTCTGCAAGGATGATCACTAAGTCAAGGGGATGGTCGAATGGAAAAACCACAATTAGAAATGTTTGCCAAGCATAGAGGTTTACCTTCAAGCATAAGAAACAGCTTCTTGGCAAGACTACTCAGGAAGGCCTCCAGATCAGTTTTCTTCCCAGTCAATTTGCTGACTTGGTCGGTTAGGGCAGCTTTATCAGTTTTTAGTCGACTGATCTCCTTGTTGGCGATCCCAAGAGCAGCCTTCAGATTGGTATTGTCTTGTTCAAGCTTGGTGACTGAAGCTAACTTCTCGTCAGCAAGCTTGATCTTCTCAGCGAGTTCGAGGTCTTTCTTCTGTTGGGCCTCCCTTACCTTACCTGCAAGTTACAGCAAGGTCAGATTTTGAAACAAGCAAGGGGAAAAGCAGTCGTCAAGGTCTCACCAAACATACCTTCGGTCTCCTCCTTTGCCTTCGTCAGCTTCTCTTGAACCAGCTTCAAGCTCAGCTCGAGTTGAGTGTGCTTGTTTTCCAGCTCAGAGTAGCGAGCCACAAGATCACAAGAGTTCTGCGAAGAACCAATCGACTAAATGTCAAATATAATTCACTTCCGAGTGAAAAAGGAAAAAACACACGTTTCTAAGACTACAGCCGAATACAAGCATTCGACCGTAGTCTCGGGGACTACACCCAGTGGGTGCACTCAGCGTGCCCCCACTAATTCTGTTGAAGACAAAGTCGACCAGTCGACCTCAAAAAAAAAACGAGATGTATTCTTTAAGACTGTGATCAACTGCAAGCAGTCGACCACAGTCTCGGGGACTACACCCAGTGGGTGCACTCAGCGTGCCCCCACCGATTTGTGAGATCCAGTCGACATAGTCGACTGACAGAAAAATTGACATCATAAAGCCTAAGGCCGACTGCCAGTAGTCGACCTTAGCCTTGGGGACTACACCCAGCGGGTGCACTCAGCGTGCCCCCGCTAACACGGAGTTTATTCGACACACCCAGTGGGTGACTACTATAAATTCCGGAAAGGAAAAGTTTTTGGTAGCATATCCAACAGAACAAACAGTGGTCGACTGACCTGGACATTGCTTTGGAGGGCAGAACTGGCGTCGTAAGCCACCTGGCTCGCATCCCGGATGGTCTTCAGCTGCTCCATCATGATTCCCGCCTGGCGTATCGCCTCCTTTGCTGCGCCAGCTTGGTCCTCTGGGACGTGGTGCGTCGTGAAGAGGGAGGGCTGCTGAGCACTCGTCAATGGATCTGCGAAGGACACCGTGTGTCGAGTGGTGTTCTCTTCTTCCACAGTCAGAATCTCAGGCGCCGTCACATCCTGAGGCACCTTACTGGCGGACGCTTTCCGACTCCTCCTGCGCTTCAGCGGCTCTTCATCCTCATCATCATCAGGGAGATTGATAACAGTATTGGGTGGAGCTACGGAGGAAAATCAGGATCAGAGATCGCGAGTCAGTCGACTAAGAACAGCGTTAAGAATACAGTACCTGGGTTCAAAGTTGCTGCGTCCTCCATCTCGTGGTCATCAGCCCGGGCCGAGGTTTCAGAAGTAGCAGCACTGCAACTCCAAAGGATCAGTCGACTAACTTCAGCGTCGACCAGAGACAAAGTTCACACAAAATAAGAAAATATGAACAGCACGGTTACCCTGATATGGTGGGGATGGACACCTTCATCTTCGGCAGGAGCTTGATCGGCTTCGACGAGGCCGCCCTGGGCTGCTTCGGCGCCTTTTCAGTCGGCACCGGAGAGGTGGTCCGAGGGCGCTTGGTCGACTGAGTGGCGGTCGCAACCCCCTTACCACGTTCGGTCGAAGGGTCGTGGACAAGCTTCGACCGCCTTTCTGAGCGCGGTGGTACGACCTCCTCCTCCTCTTCTTCCTCGTCCTCGACGTCATCTTCATCACCGTCATCATCATCATCGTCGTCATCATCCTCTGCAACATCCGAGTCCCATTCCTCCTCTTCCTGACTCTCGCCCCCGCTCGCCTCGCCCTCCTCAGTCGAAGCTTGTGCCCCATTGGGCATCGAGTACAGCTCGGTGAGGGCCTAGCAGATGTCCAGACAAGGATCAGTCGACCAGTCGGCAGGGTAAACAGAAATGAATGCGACAAGAGCGCAGTGGAGAGCAGGGCAAGTGTACCTTGTTTGGATCGCTGTTGTGGTCGAGTGGAGGAATCCTTCTGGCTCCGCGTGGGTTATCCTTGTTTCCGGTAACGGCTACCATCCATCTTTCCAGAGTGACGTCGTCGACTGCTTCTGGATGGACTCTAGTCTCGTCTTCGGTCCCACGGTACAACCACATGCAGTGGCTCCGGAACTGAAGGGGCTGGATGCGACGCCTGAGGAAGACCTCCAGGAGGTCCATGCCCGTCACTCCCTCCCGAACCAACTGCACCACGCGCTCCATCAACATCTTCACGTCAGCTTTCTCCTCCGGAATCAGCTTCAGAGGGGAGGGCTTGTTCACTCGGTCCATGGTAAACGGAGGGAGTCCACTCGACTGCCCTGGCGTCGACTGGACCTGGCAGTAGAACCAAGTCGACTGCCAGCCTCTGACGGACTCGGGAAAGGTCATGGGCGGGAAGGTGCTCTTATTCCTCACCTGGATCCCCAGACCCCCACACATTTGGACGACTCGGGTTCTCTCATCACCTGGGCTCGCCTTCTTCATGGTCTGAGATCGACACGTGAATATATGCTTGAACAAACCCCAGTGCGGTCGACAGCCCAGGAAACCCTCACACATGGACACGAACGCGGCAAGATAGGCAATAGAGTTTGGGGTAAAGTGGTGGAGCTGCGCTCCAAAGAAATTCAAGAAGCCACGGAAGAAAACACTCGGCGGCAAGGAAAATCCACGATCAACATGGGTGGCCAAGAGCACACACTCACCCTCTTCTGGCTGGGGCTGCCACTCCTTCCCCGGAAGCCTCGCAGCTCCATGAGGGATCAAGCCCTCGTTGGCCATGTCGAGGAGGTCATTCTCGGTGATGGTCGACTGGATCCAGTCTCCTTGGACCCAGCCCTTCGGCAGGCGGGATCTGGACGAGGACCCGCCGTGGCTGGTGGATCTCCCCTTTGCCTTCTCCGTCGCCGACGCCTTCTTCGCACGTTCCAGCGCCGCCGTCTTCTCCTTGGCCATGGTTGCCGGCGAGATGCACGTGGGGAAGTTGTGTGGGGGCGAGAGCGAGCACGCTGGGCGGAGAAGAAGGAAGCAGAGAGAGAGAGAGAATGCTGAGGCGCAGCACAGGAATCCTCACCGGGCGCATTTATAAGGTCTCTTCCGAGTGGATGACATGTGGGCCCGGTCGATCTAATCATATCAGGAATAGTTATGCAGACGGGATACGTGGCGGATAAAGCGGTGCGGAGATCGAGGCGTCTATGTCCCGTCCCATCCGAACGCCGCAGTCCGCTCCACTTCGCGCGCGTCCCCAAATTTCGCATCCCGCGGAATCCGCGAACGGCAGATCAGTCTGTCAGACGCGGAGTTTCCTGCGATCCGTCGCTCGAGGATCGTCGAAGCCCGAAATATCACTCGACAAAAGAAGAGAATGGATCAAGTCGACTGAAGACAAGTTGCACACTGTCGGCAAAGAGGTTCTTTGGTCCAGAACAGCGCACGACCAGAGCGCAAAGGTTAATCGGAAACGACATCAACTCCTTCCTCACTCGAAGCCTCAATCCATTCGGGGGCTAATGATGGGGTGATGTACCTAGGGTAGGGTCATGGACCTGATCTAAGTACCTTACCCAAGGACACCCTTAGAAGAAGTCGCCTTCCAGTCGACCAACGAGGGACGCACTCGACTGACTTGAAGGACTCGACCACGAAGACTCACTCGACCACCAGAAGGTCAAGAGGCACTTTGCACTGCAACGGCCTGTAATCAAGTAGACTTTATGATAGTAAAGACACTTTATGTGGGGCGTTACCAGTAACGCCCCAGACTTAACTCACCTTAAACCCTCTCCTGCGTGGGCTGGCTGGGGTCCTGGCGCACTCTATATAAGCCACCCCCTCCACAGGCAGAGGGGTTCGGCACCTTGTAACACATATACTCATAATCCACTCGACCGCCTCCGGGCTCCGAGACGTAGGGCTGTTACTTCCTCCGAGAAGGGCCTGAACTCGTACATCCTTTGTGCTTACAACCTCTCCATAGCTAGGACCTTGCCTCTCCATACCTACCCCCCACTCTACTGTCAGGCTTAGAACCACGACAATATACAAATTTATAGTCTAATATATTTGATTAAGAAACTATCATGGCAAACAATAATTAAGCAATGCATCGGTTTTACCCTATTGCTAATTCACTCACTATATCCTTGTGTTCATGACTTGAAATTAATGATGATGTACCGGGAAGTATATTAAAAGAACTCAACTTGTATAGATTATCTTAACTATTCGATTTTAAAAAATATTTGTTGGATTTTTTTATTAACAATCACACATTGTTATTCATATGTTTCTTTTCCACACAATGTGGTTCACGTGGTAAGGTAATCACAAGTTGAACGGGGTTTCAAACGCCAAAACAAAAGAAATTCTTGAAATGAGCCTCGTATGTAATTAAGGAAATGTGTTAGCATATGCATACATACGTTGTTCTAACTTACACATGTTTGCACTACTTGCGCAAAGATTTCTTTGTAGTTTCTTTGTCATGGTGTACATGTTTTCTAGGTTAGGGATTGTGTGGACTTAAGAACACCTATCTAAAGATCCAACATAGTTCTTTTCTTTATCTATAATTATGATGGTCTAGAGAAGGTGATGTGTTTATGTACAATTATGTGAATCTAATGACTGTGATATATTTAAATACAAATATGAAGATCTAAGGGTCGTGATTTGCTTAGGTGCAGTTAGGAAGATGAACTAAGGTCGTGATTGTTTCGGTTTAGTTATGAAAATTTAAGGGCTGCGATGTGTTTAGCTACAATTATAAAAAAACATTTCACTGTTTTGTCAGAATTTGTTTAGTTATGAAAATTATTTCACTGTTTAGTTATGAAAATTTAAGGGCCGCGATGTGTTTAGCTAAAATTATAAAAAATACTTCACTGATCTGTTTATTACGTCAGATCAAGTTGTTGTAATTTGTTTATGCAGCTATATATAAAGATCTAGCGGATGCGTTCATGAGATATAGAGTGTTTCACTAAGTCAATAGACTGATTTTTTGGAAAAGGGGTGATTCCCCGGCCTCTGCATCAGAAAGATGCATACGGCCCTCTTATTAACCAAAAAAAGTAGTGTCAACATGGTTCCAAAGATCTCAAAATAAAAGCACAGACAGCTCACACAGAGCAAAAAAAGGGGCTAGAAACACCAACTAGCCAAGAAAAGACGCCACAACCGGCTGGCTAAAAAATAGATAGGAAATCTAAGCAATCCTATTACATGACCGCCATCCAAATCGGTTGAAAATATCCTGAGCTACCATCTCCCATCGGAAAGACCCAGTAACCAAATGCTCCCTGGCCTCCGTCTGGGTGAGTAGCGACCACGAACGGATCAGTGCCGTAGTTCGGAATATGACCTGCAAAAAATGTATACATGATATTCTGTTAAAAACCAAATCATTTCTGCAAGTCCAGATAGTCCACAGCAAAGCACAAACTCCAACCCGAATGTGTCTTGCTAAGTTAGGCTCAATCCCATTAAGCCATGTCCCAAATAACGCATAAACAGAATTCGGTGGATTGATGCTAAAAGCAATGTGGATCGTCTGCCAAAGTACCTTGGCTAACGGGCAATCAAAAAAGAGATGTTTGACTTTCATCAAGCCTTTCCAGAAAGGCGAATCGGTCGGCCTGGCAATGACCTGGGACAAAGTTTTTCTCTGGAGGTACTTGCTGCGAAGGATTTGAGCCCACATGGCGTCATTCTCTAATGAGAGCTTCCACAGCCACTTGCTAAGAAGGCATTTATTCTTAACTTCTAGATTCTCAATACCTAGACCCCCTTGGTCTTTCGGTCTACAGATGATGTCCCATTTAGCAAGCCGATATTTTCTTTTAAGCTCATCACCCTGCCAAAAGAAGTGCGATCGATAGAAGTCCAGTCTCTTCCTAACCCCAACTGGGACCTCAAAGAACGATAGGAGAAACATTGGCATACTCGTGAGCACCGAGTTAATCAGGATTAATCGGCCTCCGACTGATGTTTTACTGTTTTGTCAGAATCTCTAGTGATGTCTCTAGCATGCGGTGATTTTAGCGTATTATAGATACATCGAAAAGAAAGATGAGAAGGATATCAAGCATCTAAAGTGCATGTACGTGCACAATACTCCATAGTAGTTCAGTTGGCTTTTGTGATGGTGGGCTAATGCATGTTTCTTCGCATGAAAGATATATAGGCCATGCATGATCATTCAGGAGGTTAGTTGGATCCTTCCAACCGGGGTTGGCTAGCTACTCCATTCACCCCCTGCCTGGACCGTGCAACCCAAGAGTAGGGTAGCTACAGTGTGCAGCAAAGGCCCTTTTCCTGAAAGGCCTTCTCAGGAGACCACCAGGTGGCCCCAAACACACAAACAGGCCATGTGAGCGGCTCATCGTAATGTCAAACGATATGGAATCTGTAGGTAGGTTGGTTTGGCCACCTAGTAGCGAGATGAAAAGGAGCCCCATCCTCTGGTGGTCACTCGCCGGTTTAGTTACAGTCGTTACTTGTTGCCTACTTAACTTATCAATAGGTGCGAACCTTAATTGGCTGGAAATCCAGCTGCTCTGAAGTGATCCTTCGTACTGCCATCCTGCCAATCAATTGCACGCTCCAAGTGAAGTGCAAAATCATCTACTCCTGGCTTCTTTTTCTCTTGTTTTTGAGGCATGCCTTTTGACGGGAAAGGAAACGCTTCCGAATTCGTGCTTCTTGTTTAGTTGCTTCCTTTTATTGAGTGATGAATGAACTCGGTGTTTCTTGTGAAGCTGCGATCTTTATCTGGCTAGTTCAGCATTTTGGTCTTTTTTGATTTATGGGTTCATCATTTGAAGCCGTTCACATTATTTTATTTGAAAGGATTGAACCCGTTCAGATTTGCAAAAAAGCATTGAAGCCGTTCGTTTTTATTGAGTTCTTTTTAGGTGAACGATAAGCTGGATATATATTAGTAGATAACAACCCGGTTCATTGTGGACCTGCGAAGAGACCGATTCAAAGCCAATAAGGCCTTGTACAATCGGAGATGCTTAGAGGGGTGCTTAGAAAAATAAACCGAGATTTTCTAAAGCACCGGTGCCTATTTCTACAGGAGAGACGCTTAGTTAAGCGTCTACCATGTACAAATAAGCACCGGTGCTTAAGAAAAGTCTGGTTTATTTCTCTAAGCACCTCCCATTGTACAAGGCCTAAGACGAAAGAAGTTGCCATCATGGTGGCCATGGTGACCTTAGGGGCCAGTCCTATCTGGCGCATAGGTGCCTCCTCACACGTCTGGTCCTCTGTTTGGGCCAGGCCAATTCCGGGTTTCTTCTCCCGTCGGTTTTGGGAAGATTCTAGAACCTTCCTTG
Source organism: Triticum dicoccoides (assembly GCF_002162155.2). Lineage (NCBI taxonomy): Eukaryota > Viridiplantae > Streptophyta > Magnoliopsida > Poales > Poaceae > Triticum > Triticum dicoccoides. Next base: position 395,787,667 of record NC_041388.1, on the reverse strand, counting down.
AACCTTTTTTTTTCCTTTTCCTACGATTTTTCTTCCGGTTTTCTTTATTTTTATTTTCTACTACATTTCTTTTATTTTTCTTTTTGTTTTGCATTTTATTTTCTTTTTAAATTTTTTATTTTGTGAACACCTATCAAATTTGTGATTTTTTTACGCCATGAACATTTTTGAAATCATGAAAATTTTCAAATTCACAATGTTTTTTAACAAATTCACGAATAGGAGGTCTCCTGCGGGACCTCCGATGTTTCAAATAGACGAGGCAATGCCCGCGGGTGAGCCGAGTTGGGCCGGCCCAGTAGGAGCCTATTGGGGGGTTGTAGGCTACTATTTCCTTTGACATTGTAGAAGATATTTCCTTTTCTTTCTTTGTTTTGCTCTTTTTGGGGTTTCCTATTTTGGTTCATTTTTCCTTTTTTTATTTTGATTCGGTTTTTATTCTAGTTTTCCTTTTCATATTTCTATATACTCTCAATATATTTTTATATGTGGTGAATTTTTTAAAAGACATATTGTTTATTAATTTTAATGTACAGTGATTTATTTTTATATACATAGTGAAGATGTTTAATATACAATAAATTTTTTTAAATACACTCTAACATTTTTAAAATAAACTCTAACATGTTTAATATACAATACAATTTTTAAAATACTCTCTAAGATCTATATTTTTTGTGCAAAAAAATATATCTATATTAAATAAATCCAAGAACATTTTTTTGATAAAAAAAGAATTAGGAAACAGGATAGGGTAAAATGAAAAACAGAAATAAGCAGACTGCAAACTAGGCTGGCAGCCCATTGGCTTCGTCCAGTGCTCCTGTTCCGCGGAAAGTGTGCTCCGGACAGGATCACGGGAGCTGATATGACCGGGGTTCCTATACGGCGCGTACCGCGCCGGGGAGCGATGTAGCGCGTAACCCCCATTTGGCCGGCCCATTTCGGGGTTTCACCCCCAACCGGTTTTGGGAAGGTTCTACAACCTTCCCTGAATCGGGGTTTTCATTTTTTTCTTTTTCCATTTCTGTTTCCTTTTCGTTTTTTCTTTACTTATATGTTTTCATTTTTACTCTTTTTTTAATTTCCGAAAATCTATTAATTTGAGATTTACTTTTTAAGTCGTTAACTTTTTTTTGGAATGATGAATATTTTTTTCAAAACCGTGGTTTTACTTTTACTAATTCGTGTACATTCTCCAAAATCATGAACATTTTTTTTGTAACCATGAACACTTTCTATAACTCACGAACATTTTTTCGAAATTGTGAACATTTTCTTAAATTTTTGAACATTTTTTAGAAATTTGTGAACATTCTCTTAAGTCGAGAACATGTTTTTCAATTCATAAACATTTTTTCTAAATAATGAACATTTTAAAATTATAGACTAAATCTTCAAAATCTTGTACATCTGTTTCCAAATTTGTGAACATTTTTGGGATTAGTGAATTTTTTTTGAATCATGAACATTTTCTTTCAAATTCGTGAACAGTTTTTAAATTAGCGAACAATTGTTTTTGAATCGTGAACATTTCTTTTCAAAATCGTGAACTTTTTCGAATTAGCGAAATTTTTTATGAAATTGACAAACATTATTTGACTTAGCAAAAAAAATGAGTCGTGAACATTTTTCTCAAATTCATGAATATTTTTTGAATTAGCAAATATGTATAGAAAAAGTTTGCTAATTCGAAAAATAATCACGATTCAATAAAATGTTTGCTAATTGAAAAAATGTTTGTCAATTTCAAAAAAATGTTCGCGATTCAAGAAAATGTTCGCTAATTCGAAAAAGTTCATGAATTTTCACGATTCCAAAAAAATGTTCGCTAATTCGAAAACTGTTCATGAATTTGAAAAAAAATGTTCATGATTCAGGGATGTGGTTCAGATTTGAAAAAAAAGAAAAAAAAAACGAAAAACCCGGTTCAGGGAAGGTTGTAGAACCTTCCCAAAACCGGTTGGGGGTGAAAACTTCACAACAGAAAACTTAACAAAAAACTCGTGAGCTCCATTAGTATAAGAAAACAAATCACCACTTAGATACTGTCAAGACAAGATTTATAATTTTTCTCACATGATTCCTACTGTAACCTATCATTTCTACAATTAAACTAGAAAACAAGCAAACTATGCATCGAAAACAGAATATGTCAAAAACAGGATAGTTTATAGTAATCTGTAACTCTTGAATACTTCTGTAACTACAAAAATTCTTAAAAATTAGTACAACATGATAAATTTGTTTATTAATCTTCTGCAAAAAGAATCAGTATTTTATCATGCTTCTGTTAAAATTAGAATTGTTTTCCTGAACGCAAACTTTTCTATTTTTCAGCAAGATCAAATCAACTATCATCATAGATCATCCCAAATGTCTTACTTGGCACTTTATTGAAACAAAAGCTATAAAACTTGATTACTACATTAGTATAATCATGTGAACACACAAAAACATTAGGTAGAAAAATGGGTTGTCTCCCAACAAGCGCTTTTCTTTGATGCCTTTCTAGCTAGGCATGCTGATTTCAATGATGCTCATATAAAAGATAAGAATTTAAACATAATGGGAGTATCATGAAGCATATGACTAGTATATCTAAATCTAGCCCACTTCCTATGCATGAGGATTTTGTGAGGAAACAATTTATGGGAGCAAGAATCGACAAGCATAGGAAGGCAAAACAAACATAACTTCAAGATTTTCAAAACATAGAGAAGAAACTTGATATTATTGCAATTCCTACAAGCATATAATCCTCCCTCATAATAATTTTCAGTAGCATCATGAATGAATTCAAAAATATAACCATCACATAAATCATTCTTTTCATGATGCATAAGCATATATTTTTATTACTCTCCACATAAGCAAATCTATTCTCATTAATAGTAGTGGGAGCAAACTCAACGAAATAACTATCATGTGACGCATAATCCAATTGAAAATTAAAATCATGATGACAAGTTTCATGGTTATAATTATTCTTTATAGCATACAAGTCATCACAATAATCATCATAAAGAGCAACTTTGTTCTCATAATCAATTGAAACCTCTTCTGAAATAGTGGATTCATCACTAAATAAAGTCATGACCTCTCCAAATCCACTTTCATAAATATAATCATCATAAATAGGAGGCATGATATTATCATAATAAATTTGCTCATCAAAACTTGGGGGACACCAAATATCATCTTCATCAAACATAGTATCCCCAAGCTTGCGGCTTTGCATATCATTAGCATCATGGATATGCAAAGAATTCATACTAACAATATTGCAATCATGCTCATCATTCAAAGATTTAATGCCAAACATTTTAATGCATTCTTCTTCTAATACTTTGGCATAATTATCAGAATCCTTATTTTTATGAAAGACATTAAAAAGATGAAGCATATGAGGCAACCTCAAGTCCTTTTTTTGTAATTTTATAGACTAAACTAGTGATAAAATAAGAAACTAAAAGATTCGATTGCAAGATCTAAAGATATACCTTCAAGCACTAACCTCCCCGGCAACGACACCAGAAAAGAGCTTAGTTGACGGGGTGTTAATGCCGCTTACCTAACCTCCCCGGCAACGGCGACAGAAAAGAGCTTGATGTCTACTACGCAACCTTCTTCTTGTAGACTCGTGTTGGGCCTCTAAGCGCGGAGTTTTGTAGGACAGTAGAAAATTTCCCTCAAGTGGATGGCCTAAGGTTTATCAATCTGTGGGAGGCATAGGATGAAGATGGTCTCTCTCAAACAACCCTGCAACCAAATAACAAAGAGTCTCTTGTGTCCCCAACACACCCAATACAATGGTAAATTGTATAGGTGCACTAGTTCGGCGAAGAGGTGGTGATACAAGTGTAATATGGATAGTAGATATAGGTTTTTATAATATGAAAATATAAAAACAGCAAGATAGCAAGTGGTAAAAGTGAGCGGAAACGGTATTGCAATGCTTCGAAACAAGGCCTAGGGTTCATACTTTCGCTAGTGCAGGTTCTCTCAACAATGATAACATAATTAGATCATATGACAATCCCTCAACGTGCAACAAAGAGTCACTCCAAAGTCACTAATAGCGGTGAATAAACGAAGAGATTATTGCAGGGTACGAAACCACCTCAAAGTTATTCTTTCTGATCGATCTAGTGGGATATTCCTATAAGTGTCACAAACATCCCTAGAGTTCGTACTAAAATAACACCTTAAGATACACATCAACAAAAACCTTAATGTCACCTAGATACTCCAATGTCACCACAAGTATCCGCGGGTTTGATTATACGATCTGCATCACACAATCTTAGATTCATCTATTCAAACCAACACAAAGAACTTCAAAGAGTGCCCCAAAGTTTCTACCGGAGATTCAAGACGACAATGTGTGCCAACTGATACGTCTCCGTCGTATCTATAATTTTTGATTGTTCCATGCCGATATTCTACAACTTTCATATACTTTTGGCAACCTTTTATACTATTTTTGGGAGTAACATATTGATCCAGTGTCCAGTGCCAGTTCCTGTTTGTTGCATGTTTTTTGTTTCGCAGTAAATCCATATCAAACGGAGTCCAAACGGGATAAAAACTGACGGAGAATTTTTTGGAATATGTGTGATTTTTGGGAAGAAAAATCAACGCGAGACGATGCCCGAGGGGGCCACGAGGCAGGGGGCGCGCCCTAGGACCTCATGGCCACCCCGTAAGGCGGTTGATGCCATTCTTTCGCCACAAGAAAGCTAATATCCGGATAGAGATCGTGTTAAAATTTCAGCCCAATCGGAGTTACGGATCTCCGGGAATATAAGAAACGGTGAAAGGGCAGAATCTGGGAACGCAGAAACACAGAGAGACAGGGAGACAGATCCAATCTCGGAGGGGCTCTCACCCCTCCCATGCCATGGAGACCAAGGACCAGAGGGGAAAACCATTCTCCCATCTAGGGAGGAGGTCAAGGAAGAAGAAGAAGAAGGAGGGGGGCTCTCTCCACCTCGCTTCCGGTGGCGCTGGAGTGCCACCGGGGGCCATCATCATCACCGCAATCTTCACCAACAACTTCACCGCCATCATCACCAACTCTTCCCCCCTCTATGCAGCGGTGTAACCCCTCTTTTACCCGCTGTAATCTCTACTTAAACATGGTACTCAACACTATATACTATTTCCCAATGATGTATGGCTATCCTATGATGTTTGAGTAGATCTGTTTTGTCCTATGGGTTATTTGATGATCGTGATTGGTTTGAGTTTCATGTTTTATTATTGGTGATGTCCTATGGTGCTCTCTGTATCGCGCAAGCGTGAGGGATTCCTGCTATAGGGTTTGCAATATGTTCATGATTTGCTTATGGTGGGTGGCGTGAGTGACAAAAGCACAGACCCGAGTAAGTAGGTTTACGTATGGGATAAAGAGGACTTGATACTTTAATGCCATGGTTGGGTTTTACCTTAATGATCTTTAGTAGTTGCGGATGCTTGCTAGAGTTCCAATCATAAGTGCATATGATCCAAGTAGAGAAAGTATGTTAGCTTATGCCTCTCCCTCATATAAAATTGCAATAATGATTACCGGTCTAGTTATCGGTTGCCTAGGGACAAATAACGTTCTCGTAACAACAAGCTCTCTACTAAAACCAATTTAGTTGTGTATTTATCTAAATAGCCCCTACTTTTTATTTACGTACTCTTTATTATCTTGCAAACCTATCCAACAACACCTACAAAGTACTTCTAGTTTCATACTTGTTCTAGGTAAAGCGAATGTCAAGCATGCCTAGAGTTGTATTGGTGGTCGATAGAACTTGAGGGAATATTTGTTCTACCTTTAGATCCTTGTTGGGTTCGACACTCTTACTTATCGAAAGAGGCTACAATTGATCCCCTATACTTGTGGGTTATAGCGTGGGGTGAATATTCTCGTGTGTGCTTGTTTGCTTTATCACTAAGTAATTTTTATTTGATGTTCTTAGTTGTTCTTTATCTTTAGTTATGGATATGGAACACGAAATACCAAAAAAATTAGGTGTACTTGCTGCTCATGGAGATGATGAACCTCCTAAAACCCTCGATGCTCGTTATGTGACAGATAATATGTACTACTTTGATAATCCAGAGAAAACCCCATTCAATTTGGTAATGGGAGACACGTTGGATCAACGTGAATACTTTAGGGATTATCGCTTGACTCAAAAATGGAAACTATTATGGGATCAAATTTATATGTTGTATTGGTATGCTTGGCAACTTTGCTTGAGATATGATTATACTTGTTGCTCCAGGATGAAGGCTCCACACCTTCCCTTTTCATGCAAATTTAATGATAATTAAACCTTGGCTTCTTATGCTAGAGGTATATATGATTACTATGATGTGGAACAAATAGAAGAATTTGTTGCTTTTAAGGGTGCTTATGAAATTGAATCTTTGTTTGAAAAGTATGAAGCTTTTGATGATGATGTTTATAGGCCTGAAAATTTTGCTATATTGAAATATTGCTATGATAATCATGAATACAATTCCTATATTGATGCACTTATTGAGAAAGTCTCCGTTGTCCAAGAAGAGACTAATATTTTGTAGGAGTCTATGGAAGAAGAAATTGATGAAACTGTGAGCTCATTGGATGAAAAAGATGATGAGGAGAGCGAAGAACAAAAGGAGGAAGAGTGGATTAGCTACCCGTGCCCACCTTCTAATGAGAGTAACTCTTCAACTCATACATTGTTTAATTTCCCTTCATGCTTACCGAAGGATGAATGCTATGATAATTGCTATGATCCCGTTGATTCTTTTGAAATATCCCTTTTTGATGATGCTTGCTATGCTTGTGGCCAATATGAATTATGCTTATGAAGATGAACTTGCTATAGTTCCTTATGTTAAACATGAAATTGTTGCTATTGCACCCACACATGATAGTCCTATTATCTTTTTGAATTCTCCAAACTACACTATATCGGACAAGTTTGTGCTTATTAAGGATTATATTGACGGGTTGCCTTTTACTACTACACATGATGATTTTGATAGATATAATATGCATGTGCTTGCTGCTCCTACTTGCAATTATTATGAGAGAGGAACTATATCTCCACCTCTTTATGTTTCCAATACGATAAAATTGCAAGAAACTGTTTGTACTATGCATTGGCCTTTACTATGTGTGCATGAATTGTTCTTTTATGACATGCCGATGCATAGGAAGAGAGTTAGACTTCGTTGTTACATGATATATGTTGCTTTGTGCTCACTACTAAATAACAAATCATTGTTAATTAAAATTGGCTTTGATATACCTTGGGATCCGGGTGGATTCACTACTTGAGCACTATATGCCTAGCTTAATGGCTTTAAAGAAAGCGCTGCTAGGGAGACAACCCGGAAGTTTTAGAGAGTCATTTATTTCTGTTGAGTGCTTTTATATAGTTTAAAAACAAAAAAAGAGGGGAACCTAAAACTTTTCAAAAAGAAAAGCGAAAGTGAGAAATACAAGCATTGTTGAAGTGGGAGCTAGCCTTGAACTTTGTTCATGCTCACGGAAACTTTGTGAATCTTGATTACAGAAACTTTTCAACAAAAAATAATTATCCCCTTTTACAATTACATTATATTATAAAAATAATTTGCCAAGGTTTGCCTTTAGGATGTTTACAATGCTTGTTGGTTTGTATGGTGCAGGACAGAAACTTTGGCTGTAGTGCGCGATTTTACATATTTTACTGGAACGTCAAATGGTTCTGATTCTTTTTGCACTGTCTTTCTATACAAATTTTTTATTTTTAATAATTTTGGTAGAATTGTTCAAGTCATAAGTATGGTGAATGTTCAGATTATTACAGACTATTCTGTTTTAGACAGATTCTGTTTTTGATGCATAGTTTGCTTGTTTTGATGAAACTATCGATTTAAATCAGTGGATTAAGCCATGAAAAAGTTATATTACAGTAGCTACAATGCAAAAACAAAATATGAATTTGTTTGCAACAGTACTTAGAGTAGTGATTTGCTTTATTATACTAACGGATCTTACCGAGTTTTTTTTGTTGAAGTTTTGTGTGGATGAAGTGTTTGATGATCGAGAAGGTCTCAATGTGAGAAGAAGGAAGAGAGGCAAGAGCTCAAGCTTGGGGATGCCCGAGGCACCCCAAGTAAATATTCAAGGAGACTCAAGCGTCTAAGCTTGGGGATGCCTCGGAAGGCATCCCCTCTTTCTTTAACAAGTATCGGTATGTTTTCGGATTCGTTTCGTTCATGCGATATGTGCAATCTTGGAGCGTCTTTTGCATTTAGTTTTCATTTTTATTTTATGCACCATGCTGGTATGAGATAGTCCTTGGTTGATTTATAGAATGCTCTATGCACTTCACTTATATCTTTTGAGTATGGCTTTATAGAATGCTTCATGTGCTTCACTTATATCAATTGAAGTTTGGATAGCCTGTTTCTCTTTACATAGAAAACCGCCATTTGTGGAATGCTCTTTTGCTTCACTTATATTTGTTAGAGCGTGGGCATATCTTTTGTAGAAATATTTAAACTCTCTTGCTTCACTTATATCTATTTAGAGAGATGACAGGAACTGGTCATTCACATGGTTAGTCATAAAATCCTACATAAAACTTGTAGATCACTGAATATGATATGTTTGATTCCTTGCAATAGTTTTGCGATATAAAGATGGTGATATTAGAGTCATGCTAGTGGGTAGTTATGGATTAGTAGAAATACTTGTGTTGAGGTTTGTGATTCCCGTAGCATGCACGTATGGTGAACCGTTATGTGATGAAGTCAGAGCATGATTTATTTATTGATTGTCTTCCTTATGAGTGGCGGTCAGGGAAGAGCGATGGTCTTTTCCTACCAATCTATCCCCCTAGGAGCATGCGCGTAGTACTTTGTTTCGATAGCTAATAGACTTTTGCAATAAGTATGTGAGTTCTTTATGACTAATGTTGAGTCCATGGATTATATATATGCACTCTCACCCTTCCATCATTGCTAGCCTCTCTAGTATCGCGCAACTTTCGCCGGTACCATAAACCCACCATATACCTTCCTCAAAACAGCCACCATACCTACCTATCATGGCATTTCCATAGCCATTCTGAGATATATTGCCATGCAGCTTCCATCATCATCATATACATGACTTGAGCATTCATTGTCATATTGCTTTGCATGATCATAAGATAGCTAGCATGATGTTTTCATGGCTTGTCCGTTTTTTGATGTCATTGCTACGCTAGATCATTGCACATCCCGGTACACCGCCGGAGGCATTCATATAGAGTCATATCTTTGTTCTAGTATCGAGTTGTAATGTCGAGTTGTAAGTAAATAAAAGTGTGATGATCATCATTATTAGAGCATTGTCCCATGTGAGGAAAGGATGATGGAAGCTATGATTCCCTCACAAGTTGGGATGAGTCTCCGGACTTTACCAAAAAATAGAAGAGGCCAAAGAAGCCCAAAAAAAGAGGCCAAAGAAGGCCACCAAAAAAAGAGAAAACAATTTAAAAAATAAAAAATGAGATAAAAGAGAGAAGGGACAATGTTACTATCCTTTTACCACACTTGTGCTTCAGAATAGCACCATGTTCTTCATATAGAGAGTCTCTTGAGTTATCACTTTCATATACTAGTGGGAATTTTCATTATAGAACTTGGCTTGTATATTCCGATGATGGGCTTCCTCAAATGCCCGAGGTCTTCATGAGCAAGCAAGTTGGATGCACACCCACTTAGTTTCAGTTTGAGCTTTCATACACTTATAGCTCTTAGTGCATCAGTTGCATGGCAATCCCTACTCACTCACATTGATATCTATTGATGGGCATCTCCAAAGCCCGTTGATACGCCTAGTTGATGTGGGACTATCTTCTCCTTTTTTGTCTCCTCCACAACCATCATATTCTATTCCACCTATAGTTATATCCATGGCTCACGCTCATGTATTGCGTGAAAGTTGAAAAGGTTTGAGAACGTCAAAAGTATGAAACAATTGCTTGGCTTGTCATCGGGGTTGTGCATGATTTGAATATTTTGTGTGATGAAGATGGAGCATAGCCAGACTATATGATTTTGTAGGGATAACTTTCTTTGGCCATGTTATTTTGAAAAGTCATGATTGCTTTATTAGTAGGCTTGAAGTATTATTGTTTTTATGTCAAATGATAGACTATTGCTTTGAATCACTCGTATCTTAATATTCATGCCATGATTAGATATGTGATCAAGATTATGCTAGGTAGCATTCCACATCAAAAATTATCTTTTTTATCATTTACCTACTCGAGGACGAGCAGGAATTAATCTTGGGGATGGTGATATATCTCCGTCGTATCTATAATTTTTGATTGTTCCATGCCAATATTCTACAACTTTCATATACTTTTGGCAACTTTTTATACTATTTTTGGGACTAACATATTGATCCAGTGCCCAGTGCCAGTTCCTGTTTGTTGCATATTTTTTGTTTCGCAGTAAATCCATATCAAACAGAGTCCAAACGGGATAAAAACTGACGGAGATTTTTTTGGAATATATATGATTTTTGGGAAGAAAAATCAACGCGAGACGATGCCCGAGGGGGCCACGAGGCAGGGGGCACGCCCCAGGGGGCAGGCGCACCCTGGGCCCTCGTGGCCACCCCATAAGGCGGTTGACGCCCTTCTTTCGCCGCAAGAAAGCTAATATCCGGATAGAGATCGTGTTGAAATTTCATCCCAATCGGAGTTACGGATCTCCGGGAATATAAGAAACGGTGAAAAGGCGGAATCTAGGAACGCAAAAACAGAGAGAGACAGAGAGACAGATCCAATCTCGGAGGGGCTCTCGCCCCTCCCATGCCATGGAGACCAAGGACCAGAGGGGAAACCCTTCTCCCATATAGGGAGGAGGTCAAGGAAGAAGAAGAAGAAGGAGGGGGGCTCTCCCTCCCTCGCTTCCGGTGGCGCCGGAGTGCCACCGGGGGCCATCATCATCACCGCAATCTTCACCAACAACTTCACCGGCATCATCACCAACTCTTCCCCCCTCTATGCAGCGGCATAGCCCCTCTTTTACCCGTTGTAATCTCTACTTAAACATGGTGCTCAACGCTATATATTATTTCCCAATGATGTATGGCTATCCTATGATGTTTGAGTAGATCTATTTTGTCCTATGGGTTATTTGATGATCGTGATTGGTTTGAGTTGCATGTTTTATTATTAGTGCTATCCTATGGTGCTCTCCGTGTCGCGCAAGCGTGAGGGATTCCCGCTGTAGGGTTTGCAATATGTTCATGATTTGCTTATGGTGGGTGGCGTGAGTGACAGAAGCACAGACCCGAGTAAGTAGGTTGTTTATGTATGGGATAAAGAGGACTTGATACTTTAATGCTATGGGTTGGGTTTTACCTTAATGATCTTTAGTAGTTGCGTATGATTGCTAGAGTTCCAATCATAAGTGCATATGATCCAAGTAGAGAAAGTATGTTAGCTTATGCCTCTCCCTCATATAAAATTGCAATAATGATTACCGGCCTAGTTATCGATTGCCTAGGGACAAATAACTTTCGCGTAACAACAAGCTCTCTACTAAAACTAATTTAGTTGTGTCTTTATCTAAACAACCCCTACTTTTTATTTACGTACTCTTTATTATCTTGCAAACCTATCCAACAACACCTACAAAGTACTTCTAGTTTCATACTTGTTCTAGGTAAAGCGAACGTCAAGCGTGCGTAGAGTTGTATCAGTGGTCGATAGAACTTGAGGGAATATTTGTTCTACCTTTAGCTCCTCATTGGGTTCGACACTCTTACTTATCGAAAGAGGCTACAATTGATCCCCTATACTTGTGGGTTATCACCAACCCCTATGAATAAGTTTACAAGGTCACAGAACCCGCAAGCTGATCACCAAAACATACATCAAGTAGATCACATGAATATCCCATTGTCACCACATATAAGCATATGCAAGATATACATCAAGTGTTCTCAAATCGTTAAAGACTCAATCCGATAAGATAACTTCAAAGGGAAAACTCAATCCATTACAAGAAGGTAGAGGGGGAGAAAACATCATAAGATCTGACTATAATAGCAAAGCTTGCGGTACATCAAGATCGTGCCAAATCAAGAACATGAGAGAGGGAGATCAAACACATAGCTACTGGTACATACCTTTAGCCCCGAGGGTGAACTACTCCCTCCTTGTCATGGAGAGCGCCGGATTGATGAAGATGGCCACCGGTGATGATTCCCCCCTCCGACAGGGTGCCGGAACAGGGTCCCGGTTGATTTTTGGTGGCTACAGAGGCTTGCGACGGCGGAACTCCCGATCTAGGTTTCTTTTGGGGGGTTTATGTATTTATAAGAATTTTTGGCGTCGGTTTCACGTCAGGTGGGTCCACGAGGGGCCCATAAGGACGGAGGGCACGCCCAGAGGGTAGGGCGCGCCCTCCACCCTTGTGGAGGCCTCGTGGCTCTTCTGGCCCAACTCTTTTGCTTCGGGGGCTTCTTCTGGTCCATAAAAAATCACTGTAAATCTTCAACTCATTTGGACTCCGCTTGATATTCCTTTTCTGCGAAACTCAAAAACAAGGACAAAACAGAAACTGGCACTGGGCTCTAGGTTAATACGTTAGTCCCAAAAATCATATAAAATAGCATATAAATGCATATAAAACATCCAAGATAGATAATATAATAGCATGAAACAATAAAAAATTATAGATACGTTGGAGACGTATCAGGGCTATTGTTGATTGCAACAAAAGCAAGGTCACTTTTCATATCAATGGTAATGAGCATACGGTCCACTTTCCGAAGAAACAATTTCAAGTGAAAGGTGTTAATGTTATTGAAAAGACTCTGACAATTACTGTTGAAAGTTTTCAACCCCCTCTACCTACTGTCAAAAAGAAATATGGAACACTTATTGTTGGGGAGATACATCCCCGTTGAGGTAACTTAGTGTTTTACGAAAATTCTTCAGATTCATGCTAATCGAAAATGGTTGTTAATAAGACTTGATCAACCTTATTAATGGATTATTTTCTAGAGGCATGGGTACGATGAATTTAGTAGGCACAACCTTCTGTACCCACTTTTATTTTTTCTATTATTTTTAGTTAAATACAACAAAATGCCATGAATATTCTGTTTTCTGAATTATCTGTGCAATAAAAAAGTGCCCAAAAATGAAAGTGCTCAAAATGACCTGAAATTTTAACACGATTTTCTCTCTCTGAATATTTGAGAATTTCTAGTACTAAAAACACCATAGCGGGGTGCCCCAGGTGCTCACTAGGCACCATGGCGTGCCCTGGTGGGTAGTGGGCCCCACAAGTACCCCCTCACTCTCTCCCATACCTCACGTCCTCACTCACCTCCTGAAAAAAAATCACTCTAGCTCTCTCTCTCTCTCGTGTTATTGCTCCCAAAGCTGAGATTTTCAATCTCTTTGCTCGGGGTTCCGTTTCCGAAACTGTTTTGGGCAATTGCTTCTTGGTATGTGACTCCTCCATTGCTCGAATTAGTTTTTGTTTTAGTGGTTTATATTTTGAGTAATTAGCTACTCTTGGTGCTATTGTGAATGAGCTTGCATGTTACATTCTTTGAGCTCCAAGTAGTTTGAATGCTTGATATAGGCTCTGGACATCCATATGAGTAGTTACTATCAGTTTTGTGAAGTTTTGATGACATCATTTTGTGACCCAATTTTTTTCCAGAAATTGTTCGCAGATAAACTGCACCTCTTTAGGAGGAGTTCTTCAAGGCGGAGGTCCTCGGAGGCATCGTCGAGCGAGAGTTCGATACATCAAGCCTATGTTGAACCAAGGGCAAGCTTGGTGCAGGATACCGACACCAGACCGTGCCTATGGTCGTGTGACGAGTTCATGATAGGAGCGGGTATTAAAGAAGAATTTGATCAGTATGTCTACAACATCGAGCTCTCTCCCTTCATTGCAGATAACTATGTCCAGCATTACAACCTTACTGACTTGTTCACCAAACAGTTTAAGTATCATTCTCATGATTCTAGAGTCTCATTTTTCCTTTATGATAGAACCTATAGTATGCCTTTAGAAGAATTCTGTGATGCATGCAAAATTCCATACTGGGGTTCATTAGATTAACCACCAAAATCTGAGTATGAAATGTTCTTGAGCAGCCTTTGTTGTGGTGAGGATGGGGGGGTTGCACAAGCTAGAATAAAAGGCATACAATTCCCCTCCATCCTTTACTTTGCACTCTTTAATGGCAAATGCGTCATGGGTAAACAAGCTTACAATGCCACCGCAAGGTCTGCAATGAACTACTCACGCATCATTGGGGAGGCACCAATGAGGATGATGAACCCCTCCATGATGGTGTCTAGATTGGATCTGGTGTTTCTGGAACTTGCGGCGGCTGGAATTGTGTTTTGTTGATTCCCCTAGGGTTTTTGGATTTTCAGGGTATTTATAGAGCAAAGAGGCGGTAAGGGAGGCGGCCGAGGTGGGCATAACCCACCAGGGCGCGCCTGGGCCCCCAGGCGCGCCTAGGTGGGTTGTGCTCCCCTCGGAGCCCCCCTCTGGTACTTCTTTGGCCCATCGAGTGTCTTCTAGCCCAGAAAAATCTCCAATATTTTTTGTTGTGTTTGGACTCCGTTTGGTATTGATTTTCTGCGAAGTAAAAAACAAGCAACTGGCACCGGGCACTATGTCAACAGGTTAGTCCCAAAACATGATATAAATTTGCTATAAAATGATTGTAAAACATCCCAAAGTGATAATATAACAGCATGGAACAATAAAAAATTATAGATACGTTGGAGACGTATCAGCATCCCCAAGCTTAATTCTTGCTCGTCCTCGAGTAGGTAAATGATAAAAACAGAATTTTTCATGTGGAATGCTGCCTATCGTGTTCATCACATATTATTTTCTTTTGTAGCATGGACATTTGAACTTTTATATGATTCAAAGCAATAGCCTAGTTTTGACATGAAGATTTCAATACTCAATCATATCAACAAGCAACCATGTCTTTCAAAATATCAACACTAAAGCAAGTTATCCCTAGCCCATTATGCTCAATCATTGATCCATTCATGAAACACACTCGCATATTAGCGACACCTAATGCTCAAGTACGATCATAGTGCCCCTTAGTTGGTGCTTTATAAGAGAATATGGAGACTCAAATAAAAAATTGCATAGAGTAAATAGAAAGGCCCTTCACAGAGGAAGTAGGGATTTGTAGAGGTGTCAGAGCTCAAAGCAGAAAAAGATAGACATAAAACATTTTGGGTGGCATGCTTTTCCTGTCAACGAAAATGATCGAGTAGTTCCCAATACTTTCCATGCCAGATAGATCATAGGTGGTTCCCAAATAGAAAATAAATTGTATTCCTTTTTCCACCATACTTTTACATTCCACGGCTAACCGTATCCACGGGTGCCGTCCATACCAACACTTTCCAAGGAATTTATTATTTGACAACATAAAGTAAATTCATTTTTCATTTCGGGACTGGGCATCCCTAATACATTTGCCGTACTCTCGTGCAATGACAAGTGAATAAACACTCATCTTTAGAATAATACATCTAGCATGGAAAAATATAAGCTACCCCCTACCGTTTCATGAGCGGTACGAGCACACAAAAAGGAAATTTATTTTGAAAATTAGAGATGGAACATAAAAATTTGCTCAGAACGGCACGGAAATACCGCATATAGGTAGGTATAGTGGACTCATATGGAAAAATTGGGTTTAAGGATTTTGGATGCACAAGTAGTAATCCCGCTTAGTACAAGTGAAGGCTAGCAAAAGATTGAGAGAAGCATCCAACCAAGAAACAAAAAATCTCATAAGTGAGCATTAAGCATAACTAACACCGAATAATGCACCACAAGTAGGATATAATTTCATTGCATAACTATTGACTTTCATGCTTGCATAGGGAATCACAAACCTTAACATCAATATTCTTACTAAACAATAATTACTCATCAACATGACTCACATATCACTATCATCATATCGCAAAACTATTACAAAGAATCAAGTGTATTTTGTCCAATGATCTTCATGAAAGTTTTATTATATTCCTCTTGTATATCTATCACTTTGGGACTAATTCCATAAGTTGCTTTTGATAGCTCAAACAAATCTAAGTGAAGATGAGCATAAAATTTTTCTTCTCTCAAAATAATTTAAGTGAAGCATGAGAGAATTTATTAAAAAAATACTAACTATCAAACAAATCTAAGTGAAGCATGAGAACATTTCTTCAAAAGTATTAAAGCACACCGTGCTCAAAAAGATATAAATGAAGCACTAGAGTAATTCCATAGCTCAAAAAAATTAAGTGAAGCACATAGAGCAATTCTAACAAATCATAGCATAATTTTAGCTCTATCTAATAGGTGTGTCCAGCAAGGATAGATGAAACAAACTAGAAAGCAAAACAAGAAAAGACATATATAATACAAGATGCTCCAAGCAAAACTCATGATATGTGACGAATAAAAATATAGCTCCAAGTGAAATACCGATGGTTGTTAGAAGAAAGAGGGGATGCCACTTGGGGCATCCCCAAGCTTAATTGCTTGTCCCTCTTTGGATAATAATTTGGGGTGCCATGGACATCCCCAAGCTTAGGCTCTTCTTACTCCTTATTCCTTCACCCATCGTGATCTTACCCAAAACTTGAAAACTTCAATCACACAAAACTCAACAAAACCTTCTTGAGATCCATTAGTATAACAAAGCAAATCACTACTCTAAGTACTGTTGCAAACACATTCATATTTATTTTTGCATTATATACATTGTATTCCAACTTTACCATGGCTTATACCCTCCAATACAAACCATAGATTCATCAAAATAAGCACACAATGCAAAGAAAACAGAATCTGTCAAAAACAGAACAGTCTATAGTAATCTGAAAACTTCAAATACTTCTGTAACTCCAAAAATTCAGAAAAATTAGGAAAATGTGGGAAATTTGTATATCAATCTTGTGTACAAAATTCAGTATTTTATCGCGCTTCTGTGATTAACTAAAATTATTTTACTGGGTGCAAAAGTTTCTATTTTTCAACAAGATCAAATCAACTATCACCCAACATGATCCCAAAGGCTTTTCTTGGCACAAACACTAATTAAAACATAAAAACACAATCATAAGAGTAGTATAATTTTGCAAACACTCAAGAACAGAAAGAAAAAGACAAAACTATATTTTATTCATTGGGTTGCCTCCCAAGAAGTGCTATCTTTTTATGCCCCCAGCTAGGCAAAATACATAGATCTAAGTGTTATCATACTTCTTCTTATTCTTCATGGATGTGTTCTTATTAGGAGGTTTTGCAAAAATAACTTGAAACACATTATCCATGGAAATTTTAGCATTATCAAGTTGCCCGTCTATGTATCCCCTTTGATTTCCAGCAACAATCCAAGAATAGTGTTCATTAACATCATTAAAAACTTGTTGGATTATATGTAAAACGGGGATTTCCTTTTTAAGACTATCATAATTTTTTTGATTATTTCCAAGCAAATGCCTCAACATATAATCACTATTATAAAGGATCTCATTTATCAGCGGTTTTTCATGGCTCATCCCATAAAATTCAAAAATTTCCCTTGCTTCCCGTACTATATAGTCAAATTCATTCATAAGAACAAGGGTAGCTAGCTTTTTAGCCTTAGGATCCTTTATAACGGGTGGCTCGTAAAACAATCTTTGCATGGTAGGATGGGTACGGATAAATCTATTTTCATGTTTCAGAACTAGTGCTGAAATAGCCTCGGCATAATATTTGGTTATTTTAAGTATGGGAGCATCATCAAGAGTCAAATTTCCAACACAATTGAAAAATTCCTGAAAATATGTTCTTTTCTCATAACGTTCCCTTGCCCCAAACAAAAGTTTTAGCATCTAGATTGTCAGATCATCCAATTTTAGGAGTTAGGCCATCATCTGTTTCTGCCATACCAAAGTCACTCATGATGACATGTTCAAGCAAATAAGAGATCTGACGAGAAGACGGTGAATGAAAAAGAGGGCGAATAAAACGACATTTTTTGTGAAGTGGGGGAGATGAAAATGAGAGGCAAATGTCAAATAATGTAAATTGCAAGGAGATGAGATTTGTGATTAGGAACCTGATAGGTGTTGATGATGTCTCCCCGACAACGGCGCCAGAAATTCCTTTTGATGCGGCTTGAACTACATCGGTATTTCCCCAAAGAGGAAGGGATGATGCAGCACAACTACGGTAGGTATTTCCCTCAGTGATGAGACCAAGGTTATCGAACCAGTAGGAGAACCACACAACACTATGTGAACGGTACCTGCACACAAAGAACAAATACTTGCAACCCGACGCGTAAGAGGGGTTGTCAATCCCTCCCGGGTAAAAGATAGATTGGTTTGTAGTAGATTGGATAAATAGATCTCGCGGAAACGCAAAATAAAATAAATAACAAAAAATTGCAGCAAGGTATTTTTGGGTTTTTGGAATAATAGATCTGAAAATAAAAGCGAATAAAAATAGATCTCGAAGGCAAATATGATAAAGAATAGACCCCGGGGCTGTAGATTTCACTAGTGGCTTCTCTCGAGAAAAATAACATACGGTGGGTAAATAAATTATTGTTGGACAATTGATAGAACTTCAAATAATTATGATGATATCCAGGCAATGATCATTATATATGCATCACGTCCAAGATTAGTAGACCGACTCCTGCTTGCATCTACTACTATTACTCCACACATCGACCACTATCCAGCATGCATCTAGTGTATTAAGTTCATGGAGAAACGGAGTAATGCAATAAGAACGATGACATGATGTAGACATGATCTACTTTTCCTAACGCTTTTTCTCTTGTTTTGGACTCTAATTTGCATGATTTGAATGAAACTAACCCCGGACTGACTGTGACGCCCGGATATTTAAGCTATAGTAATTCCCTGATAATCGTGCCGTGTCATCTTAGTTACTGTTGCTAATCTCGTGTTAGTTCAAAACCGATTCAATATTCAAATTCGAAATCAAGTCAAACGATTAAAGTTTTCCAAAGTCAAAACTAAAATGTTGTAAAGGTATTAAATAAATCATGAATAATAATGGTGGAGAAAC
The DNA here is from genome assembly GCF_002162155.2 of Triticum dicoccoides. Lineage (NCBI taxonomy): Eukaryota > Viridiplantae > Streptophyta > Magnoliopsida > Poales > Poaceae > Triticum > Triticum dicoccoides. The sequence continues at coordinate 395,768,527 of NC_041388.1, read as the reverse complement.
CTAAATTTAATAAAATGTTTAAGTGTTCAAAATAATTAAAATAGAGTTTTAAATATTAAAATAAATGCCTTTTGAATTTTATAAAATATTAAACTATTTTAATTTGGGATGAGAATTAATGTGGCAGTAGTATATTTAAAAGTACTAATTTAGGTGCTATTGATACTTTTTATAAAACTAAAATAAAAGAAGACTAAAAGTAAAACAGTAAAAGAAAAATAAATAAAAGGTAAAAACAAAACAAAAATAAAAGAGAAACCCCCCTCTCCCGCTAGGCCCCGGCCCAGCTGGCCTCTAGGCCAACCAGGAGGCCCACTCCACTCCTCCTTATCCCCCGGTCCACCCCTCCCTCCCCGCAAACCCTAGGCCTCACCCACTCTCTCCCGCAAGATCCCCCACTCTCCCCCGTTCCCTTCCCACGCCGCCACCCACGACGCGCACACACACATGCCGACGCACGGAGGAGGGGCGCTCCTGTTCGATCCCCTCCTTCTACACGCCCGCGCCCGATGGAAGCCACCACTCCGCTAGGGCCACCGCCAGCCGGCGCCGGGGCCGCCCCTTCCGGACTCCTCCGCGCCCCTCCTCTCCCTCGCGCGGCTCCCGCCTGAGCCGTGGCCTCGCCTCGTCGCCGACCCCATGCCGTCGCCCGTCGTCGCCATCACCATGTCGCCGGAACGCTTCCTCGCTGGATCTCCTCCCCAACGCGTATTGTCCCTGTCCTCCGCCTCGACAACCGATGCCCCGTGCCCTACGCCCTGCCGGTGAGGCCCTCGACCTATGCCTCTCCTTTCTTCGTCGCACGCCCCGACGTTGTCCACGCCCGTGGACCTCTCCACGCCCATGCTCCCCGCCGCGACTCTCCTTGCCTTGCCGCTCCAGCCGCGCGGCCCCGCAATCCACCGCTGCGCCCGCCGCGCCACTGACCACCTCGGCTCCCGCTGTCATGCGCGCACGCGCCGGTCCACCGCTACCGCTGCCCGCTGCGTCCCGTAGCTCGTCAGCCGCGCCCAGCCACGCAGTCCTGCACCCCCCGCTGGCCGCACCCCTGCCCTGCGGCCACAGCCGCCGCTCGCCTCCGCCCCGCCGCTGCCTGCTCACCGCCGCCAGCCCTCCTCCTCGCCCGCTGGCGCACATTCCCGTCTGTCGCCACGGGCCATCACTGCCCAGCGCCCGCGGCCGCCGTGCACGTCTGCTGCTCGCCTCGCACCCGGCCACCACCTCCCCTCGTGCTCGCCGCTACACCTCCCCTGCTCTTCGCTCTGGCCACCTGGCCGACGCCGTGACCATCGGCGCCCCGCTAGTCTCGCCCCTGGCCTGGGCAGGCCGCCTAACGGGTGGGCCCCCCACCCGTAATCGCTGCGCCCAGCGCCCGTCGCCCGACCCACTAAGGCCTTTGTGCCACTGGACAAAGGGCCCCACGCCCAGAACGTTAAAAAAAGATTAAAATAAAATAAACAAATAAATTTAATTGATTAATTAACTAACTAAATTAATTAACCTAATTAATCATGTTTAATTAACCTAAATAGCTAATTAACTTAATTAGCTTTTGTTAATTAATTGAACAGTCTATGACCAGTGGGACCCACATGTCAGTTTGACCTAGTCAACACCTGTGTTAACTGCTGACGTCATGATGACGCCAGCAAGCACTGTTCTGGATAATGCTGAATTAAAATAATTAAATAAATCCTAAAAATGATTTAAATCTTTTAAAATTAATATAAAATAAACCATAGCTCGGATGGAAAAACTTTGTACATGAAAGTTGCTCAGAATGACGAGACGTATCCGGATACGCAACCCGTTCGTCCGCCACACATCCCTAGCATAGCAAACACGCAACTTCCCCCTCCGATTCAGTTGTCCAAAAAACGCGAAACATCGGGGATACTTTCCCGGATGTTTTCCCCCTTCGCCGGTATCACCTTGCTACCTCTTGAGCACTGCGTTGGTTTTCCCTTGAAGAGGAAAGGGTGATGCAGCAAAGTAGCGTAAGTATTTCCCTCAGTTTTTGAGAACCAATATATCAATCTAGTAGGAGGCTACGCGCGAGTCCCTCGCACCTGCACAAAACAAATAAATCCTCGCAACCAACGCGATAAGGGGTTGTCAATCCCTACACGGTTACTTACGAGAGTGAGATCTGATAGATATGATAAGATAATATTTTTGGTATTTTTATGATAAAGATGCAAAGTAAAATAAAAGCAAAGCAAAAAGCAACGGAAATAACTAAGTGTTGGAAGATTAATATGATGAAGATAGACCCGGGGGCCATAGGTTTCACTAGTGGCTTCTCTCAAGAGCATAAGTGTTTTATGGTGGGTGAACAAATTACTGTTGAGCAATTGACGTAATTGAGCATAGTTATGAGAATATCTAGGTATGATCATGTATATAGGCATCACGTCCGAGACAAGTAGACCGACTCCTGCCTGCATCTACTACTATTACTCCACACATCGCCCGCTATCCAGCATGCATCTAGAGTATTAAGTTCGTAAGAACAGAGTAACGCCTTAAGCAAGATGACATGATGTAGAGGGATAAATTCATGCAATATGATAAAAACCTCATCTTGTTATCCTCGATGGCAACAATACAATACGTGCCTTGCTGCCCCTACTGTCACTGGGAAAGGACACCACAAGATTGAACCCAAAGCTAAGCACTTCTCCCATTGCAAGAAAGATCAATCTAGTAGGCCAAACCAAACTGATAATTCGAAGAGACTTGCAAAGATAACCAATCATGCATAAAAGAATTCAGAGAAGATTCTAATATTGTTCATAGATAAACTTGATCATAAACCCACAATTCTTCGATCTCAACAAACACACCGCAAAAGAAGATTACATCGAATAGATCTCCACACGAGAGGGGGAGAACATTGTATTGAGACCCAAAAAGAGAGAAGAAGCCATCTAGCTAATAACTATGGACCCGAAGGTCTGAGGTAAACTACTCACACTTCATCGGAAGGGCTATGGTGTTGATGTAGAAGCCCTCCGTGATCGATGCCCCCTCCGGCGGAGCTCCGGAACAGGCCCCAAGATGGGATCTCATGGATACAGAAAGTTACGGCGGTGGAATTAGGATTTTGGCTCCGTATCTGATCGTTTGAGGGTACGTAGGTATATATAGGAGGAAGGAGTATGTCGGTGGAGCAACAGGGGGGCCACGAGGGTGGAGGGCGCGCCTGGGGGGGGGGGGTAGGCGCGCCCCCTACCTCGTGGCTTCCCTATTGGTTGCTTGACGTAGGGTCCAAGTCTCCTGGATCTTGTTCGTTCGAAAAATCACGTTCCCGAAGGTTTCATTCAGTTTGGACTCCGTTTGATATTCCTTTTCTTCGAAACCCTAAAATAGGCAAAAAAACAGCAATTCTGGGCTAGGCCTTCGGTTAATAGGTTAGTCCCAAAAATAATATAAAAGTGTATAATAAAGCCCAATAATGTCCAAAACAGAAGATAATATAGCATGGAGCAATCAAAAATTATAGATACGTTGGAGACGTATCAAGCATCCCCAAGCTTAATTCTTGCTCGTCCTCGAGTAGGTAAATGATAAAAACAGAATTTTTGATGTGGAATGCTACTAGGCATAATTTCAATGTAATTCTTCTTAATTGCGGCATGAATATTCAGATCCGAAAGATTCAAGATAAAAGTTTAATATTGACATAGAAATAATAATACTTCAAGCATACTAACTAAGCAATTATGTCTTCTCAAAATAACATGGCCAAAGAAAGTTCATCCCTACAAAATCATATAGTTTAGTCATGCTCCATTTTCGTCACACAAGAATGCTCTCATCATGCACAACCCCGATGACAAGCCAAGCAATTGTTTCATACTTTAGTAATCTCAAACTTTATAAACCTTCACACAATACATGAGCGTGAGCCATGGATATAGCACTATGGGTGGAATAGAGTGTAATGATGGAGGTTATGTGGAGAAGACAAAAAAGGAGAAAGTCTCACATCAACGAGGCTAATCAATGGGCTATGGAGATGCCCATCGATTGATGTTAATGCAAGGAGTAGGGATTGCCATGCAACGGATGCACTAGAGATATAAATGTATGAAAGCTCAACAAAACAAACTAGTGGGTGTGCATCCAACTTGCTTGCTCACGAAGACCTAGGGCACTTGAGGAGGCCCATTGTTGGAATATACAAGACAAGTTCTATAATGAAAAATTCCCACTAGTATATGAAAGTGACAAAACAAGAGACTCTCTATCATGAAGATCATGGTGCTACTTTGAAGCACAAGTGTGGAAAAAAAGATAGTAGCATTGTCCCTTTTCATTTCTCTTTCTTTTTTCTATTTTTTGGGCCTTCTTTTTTTATTTGGCCTTTCTTTCTCCTTTTTTATTGGGACAATGCTCTATTAAATGATGATCATCACACTTCTATTTATTTACAACTCAATGATTACAACTCGATACTAGAACAAGGTATGACTCTATATGAATGCCTCCGGCGGTGTACCGGGATATGCAATGAACCAAGAGTGACATGTATGAAAGAATTATGAATGGTGGCTTTGCCACAAATACTATGTCAACTACATGATCATGCTAAACAATATGACAATGATGAACGTGTCATGATAGGTGGAAAGTTGCATGGCAATATATCACGGAATGGCTATGGAAATGCCATAATAGGTAGGTATGGTGGCTGTTTTGAGGAAGATATAAGGATGTTTATGTGTGACAGAGCGTATCATATCACGGGGTTTGGATGCACCGGTGAAGTTTGCACCAACTCTCAATGTGAGAAAGGGCAATGCATGATACCGAAGAGGCTAGCAATGATGGAAAGGTGAGAGTGCGTATAATCCATGGACTCAACATTAGTCATAAAGAACTCACATACTTATTGCAAAAATCTACAAGTCATCAAAAACCAAGCACTACGCGCATGCTCCTAGGGGGATAGATTGGTAGTAAAAGATCATCGCTCGTCCCCGACTGCCACTCATAAGGAGGACAAACAAAGAACACCTCATGTTTCAAATTTTTTACATAATGTTTACCATACGTGCGTGCTACGGTACTTGCCAACTTCAACACAAGTATTTCTCAAATTCACAACTACTCAACTAGCACAACTTTAATATCACTACCTCCATATCTCAAAACAATCATCAAGCATCCAACTTCTCTTAGTATTCAAAACACTCATAAGAAAGTTTTTACTAATCTTGAATACCTAGCATATTAGGATTATTTAAGCAAATTACCATGCTATTTAAGACTCTCAAAATAATCTAAGTGAAGCATGAGAGATCAATAGTTTCTATAAAACAAATCCACCACCGTGCTCTAAAAGATATAAGTGAAGTACTAGAGCAAAACTATATAACTCAAAAGATATAAGTTAAGCATAGAGTATTATAATAATTTCCGAATCATGTGTGTCTCTCTCAAAAGGTGTGTACCGAAAAGATGATTGTGGTAAACTAAAAAGAAAAGACTCAAATCATACAAGATGCTGCAAGCAAAACACATATCATGAGGTGAATAAAAATATAGCTCCAAGTAAAGTTACCGATGGAAGTAGACGAAAAGAGGGGATGCCTTCCGGGGCATCCCCAAGCTTTGGCTTTTTGGTGTCCTTAGATTATTTTCGGGGTGCCATGGGAATCCCCAAGCTTAGGCTCTTGCCACACCTTGTTCCATAATCCATCAAATCCTTACCCAAAACTTGAAAACTGCACAACACAAAACTTAAAGTAGAAAATCTCGTGAGCTCGGTTAGCGAAAGAAAACAAAACACCACTTCAAGGTACTGTAATGAACTTATTCTTTATTTATATTTGTGTTAAACCTACTGTATTCCAACTTATCTATGGTTTATAAACTATTTTATTAGACATAGATTCATCAAAATAAGCAAACAACACATGAAAAACAGAATCTGTCAAAAACAGAACAGTCTGTAGTAATCTGTAGCTAGCGCAAGATCTGGAACCCCAAAAATTCTAAACTAAATTGACAGACGTGAGGAATTTATCTATTAATAATCTGAAAAATAATTAACTAAATATCAATTTCCAAATAAAAATGGCAGCATTTCTCGTGAGCTCTAAAGTTTCTGTTTTTTACAGCAAGATTAACAAGACTTTCCCCAAGTCTTCCCAACGGTTCTACTTGGCACAAACACTAATTAAACACAAAAAACACAACCAAAATAGAGGCTAGATAAATTATTTATTACTAAACAGGAGCAAAAAGAAAGGAAAAAATAAAATTGGGTTGCCTCCCAACAAGTGCTATTGTTTAACGCCCCTAGCTAGGCATAAAAAGCAAGGATAGATCTAGGTATTGCCATCTTTGGTAGGCAATCCATAAGTGGCTCTCATAATAGATTCATAAGGTAATTTAATTTTATTTCTAGGGAAGTGTTCCATGCCTTTCCTTACCGGAAATTGGAATCTAATATTTCCTTCCTTCATATCAATAATTGCACCAATCATTCTAATGAAAGGTCTACCAAGAATAATAGGACATGAAGGATTGCAAACTATGTCAAGAACAATAAAATATACGGGCACATAGTTCCTATTTGCAACAATAAGAACATCATTAATTCTTCCCATAGGTTTCTTAATAGTGGAATCCGCAAGGTGCAAGTTTAAAGAACAATCATCAAAATCACGGAAACCTAATAATCACACAAAGTCTTTGGAATCGTGGAAACACTAGCACCCAAATCACACAAAGCATAGAATTCATGATATTTAATTTTAATTTTAATAGTTGGTTCCCACTCATCATAAAATTTTCTAGGGATAGAAACTTCCAACTCAAGTTTTTCTTCATAAGATTGCATCAAAGCATCAACGATATGTTTGGTAAAAGCTTTATTTTGACTATAAGCATGAGGAGAATTTAGCATGGATTGCAACAAGGAAATACAATCTATCAAAGAGCAGCTATCATAATTAAATTCCTTGAAATCCAAAATAGTAGGTTCATTAACATCTAGAGTTTTGATCTCTTCAATCCCACTTTTATCAAATTTAGCATCAAGATCTAAAAACTTCGAATTTTTGGAACGCCTTCTAGGTAAAGGTGGATAATATTCAGTCCCATCATTATCAAGATTCATATTGCAAAACAAAGATTTAATAGGGGACACATCAATAACTTTTAGATCTTCATCTTTATTTTCATGGAAACTAGAAGAACACGCTTTTATAAAGCAATCTTTCTTAGCACGCATCCTAGCGGTTCTTTCTTTGCACTCATCAATGGAAATTCTCATGGCTTTGAGAGACTCATTGATATAATGCTTAGGTGGAATAGATCTAAGTTTCAAAGAATCAACATCAAGAGAAATTCTATCAACGTTCCTAGCCAACTCATCAATCTTAAGCATTTTTTCTTCAACCAGAGCATTAAAATTCTTTTGCAAAGTAATAAATTCTTTAATATTAGATTCAAAATCAGAGGGAATCTTATTATAATTTCCATAAGAATTGTTGTAGGAATTACCATAATTATTAGAGGAATTGCTAGGATAAGGCCTAGGATTAAAGTTTCCTCTATACGCATTGTTACCAAAATTGTTCCTACCAACAAAATTCACATCCATAGATTCATTATTATTCTCAATCAAAGTAGACAAAGGCATATCATTAGGATCAGAAGAAACAATTTTATTAGCAAATAATTTCATAAGTTCATCCATCTTTCCACTCAAAACATTAATTTCTTCTATCGCATGCACTTTCTTATTAGTGGATCTTTCAGTGTGCCATTGAGAATAATTAACCATAATATTATCTAGGAGTTTAGTAGCTTCTCCTAAAGTGATTTCCATAAAAGTGCCTCTCGCGGCCGAATCTAAAAGATTTCTAGAAGCAAAATTCAATCTGGCATAATTTTTTTTGTATAATCATCCACAAATTCAAACCATGAGTAGGGCAATTACGTATCATTAATTTCATCCTCTCCCAAGCTTGTGCAACATGTTCGTGATCAAGTTGCTTAAGATTCATAATATCATTTCTAAGAGAGATGATCTTAGCGGGAGGAAAATACTTAGAGATAAAAGCATCTTTGCACTTATTCCAAGAATCAATACTATTTTTAGGCAAAGCCGAAAACCAAGCTTTAGCACGATCTCTAAGCAAAAAAGGAAATAGCTTCAATTTAACAATATCATTGTCCACATCTTTCTTCTTTTGCATATCACACAAATCAACGAAGCTATTTAGATGGGTAGCGGCATCTTCACTAGGAAGGCCGGAAAACGGATCTTTCATGACAAGATTCAGCAAGGCAGCATTAATTTCACAAGATTCAGCATCGGTAAGAGGAGCAATCGGAGTGCTAATAAAATCATTGTTGTTGGTATTGGTAAAGTCACACAATTTAGTGTTATCTCGAGCCATCGTGACAAGCAAGCAATCCAACACACAAGCAAACAAGAAACGTGCAAAAAAGGCAAATAGAGAAAGAGAGGGGGGATAGAGAGAGAGGGCCAATAAAACGGCAAGGGTGAAGTGGGGGAGAGGAAAACGAGAGGCAAATGGCAAATAATGTAATGCGGGAGATAAGGGTTTGTGATGGGTACTTGGTATGTTGACTTTTGCGTAGACCTCCCTGGCAATGGCGCCAGAAATCCTTCTTGCTACCTCTTGAGCACTGCGTTGGTTTTCCCTTGAAGAGGAAAGGGTGATGCAGCAAAGTAGCGTAAGTATTTCTCTCAGTTTTTGAGAACCAAGGTATCAATCCAGTAGGAGGCTACGCGCGAGTCCCTCGCACCTGCACAAAACAAATAAATCCTTGCAACCAACAAGATAAGGGGTTGTCAATCCCTACACGGTCACTTACGAGAGTGAGATCTGATAGATATGATAAGATAATATTTTTGGTATTTTTATGATAAAGATGCAAAGTAAAATAAAAGAAAAGTAAAAAGCAACGGAAATAACTAAGTGTTGGAAGATTAATATGATGAAGATAGACCCGGGGGCCATAGGTTTCACTAGTGGCTTCTCTCAAGAGCATAAGCGTTTTACGGTGGGTGAACAAATTACTGTTGAGCAATTGACAGAATTGAGCATAGTTATGAGAATATCCAGGTATGGTCATGTATATAGGCATCACGTCCGAGACAAGTAGACCGACTCCTGCCTGCATCTACTACTATTACTCCACACATCGACCGCTATCCAACATGCATCTAGAGTATTAAGTTCATAAGAATAGAGTAACGCCTTAAGCAAGATGATATGATGTAGAGGGATAAATTCATGCAATATGATAAAAACCCCATCTTGTTATCCTCGATGGCAACAATACAATATGTGTCTTGCTGCCCCTACTGTCACTGGGAAAGGACACCGCAAGATTGAACGCAAAGCTAAGCACTTCTCCCATTGCAAGAAAGATCAATCTAGTAGGCCAAACCAAACTGATAATTCGAAGAGACTTGCAAAGATAACCAATCATGCATAAAAGAATTCAGAGAAGATTCAAATATTGTTCATAGATAAACTTGATCATAAACCCACAATTCGTCGATCTCAACAAACACACCGCAAAAGAAGATTACATCGAATAGATCTCCACAAGAGAGGGGGAGAACATTGTATTGAGATCCAAAAAGAGAGAAGAAGCCATCTAGCTAATAACTATGGACCCGAAGGTCTGAGGTAAACTACTCACACTTCATCGGAAGGGCTATGGTGTTGATGTAGAAGCCCTCTGTGATCGATGCCCCCTCCGGCGGAGCTCCGGAACAGGCCCCAAGATGGGATCTCGTGGATATAGAAAGTTACGGCGGTGGAATTAGGGTTTTGGCTCCGTATCTGATCGTTTGGGGTATGCAGGTATATATAGGAGGAAGGAGTACGTCGTGGAGCAACAGGGGGCCCACGAGGGTGGAGGGC
>NC_041388.1:395713418-395758406 GCF_002162155.2 Triticum dicoccoides | reverse complement strand
TACCTCGTGGCTTCCCTGTTGGTTGCTTGACGTAGGGTCCAATTCTCCTGGATCTTGTTCGTTCGAAAAATCACGTTCCTGAAGGTTTCATTCCGTTTGGACTCCGTTTGATATTCCTTTTCTTCGAAACCCTAAAATAGGCAAAAAAACAGCAATTCTGGGCTAGGCCTCCGGTTAATAGGTTAGTCCCAAAAATAATATAAAAGTGTATAATAAAGCCCAATAATGTCCAAAACAGAAGATAATATAGCATGGAGCAATCAAAAATTATAGATACGTTGGAAACATATCACACCTCCTACTGCGTTAGGGCACACCTAGCACCATTAACTGCCATGTCATGCATGGATATGCTTCTGTTTGCATTGTATTCATTGTTTCTTCCCCCTCTTCTCTCCGGTAGACTACGAGACTGACGCCGCTGCTGGTGCCCCGATCGACTACGCTATTGACGACCCCTCTTTCTTGCCAGAGCAACCAGGCAAGCACCCCCTTGATCACCAGATATCGCCTACTCTTCTCTCTACTGCTTGCATTAGAGTAGTGTAGCATGTTACTGCTTTCCGTTTATCCTATTCTGATGCATAGCCTGTCATTGTTGCTACAGTTATTGATACCTTACCTGCAATCCTAAATGCTTAGTATAGGATGTTAGTTTATCATTAGTGGCCCTACATTCTTGTCCGTCTGCCATGCTATACTATCGGGTCGTGATCACTCGAGAGGTGATCACAGGTATATACTTATATACATAATATATGATACTTGTGGTGACTAAAGTCGGGTCGGCTCATAGAGTACCCGCGAGTGATTCACGTATTGGGTCCGAATGGACGTTTGTCCCGACGGCCCTCTGAGTGGATCTTTGTGGCGGAGCGACAGGGTAGGTTGAGACCACCTAGGAGAGAGGTGGGCCTGGCCCTGGTCAGCGTCCGCAGTTATTTCAAAATAACACACTTAACGAGATCTGGGTATTTGATCTGAGTCTGGCCACTGGCCTATACTCACTAACCAACTACGCGAGAACAGTTATGGGCACTCGACGTCGTGGTATCAGCCGAAGCCTTCATGACGTCAGCGACTGAGCGGCGCGCGCCGGGTTGGACTAGAACGCCTGCTCTTGTATAAGGGAGGCTAGGTCTGCTTGCCGGCCGCGTACGCAGCGTGTAGGTGTGCAATGGGCGATGGGCCTAGACCCCTGCGCCATAGGATTTAGACCAGCGTGCTGACCTCTTTGTTGTGCCTAGGTAGGGTTGCGACGTGTTGATCTTCCGAGGCCAAGCATGACCCAGGAAAGTGTGTCCGGACAAAGGGGATCGAGCGTGTTGGGAAATGTGGTGCACCCCTGCAAGGAAGTTGATCTATTCGAATAGCCGTGTCCCTCGGTAAAAGGATGACCCGGAGTTGTACCTTGACATTATGACAACTAGAACCGGATACTAAATAAAACACACCCTTCCAAGTGCCAGATACAACCCGGTGATCGCTCTCTAACAGGGCGACGAGGAGAGGATCGCTGGGTAGGAATATGCTATGCAATGATACTTGGTGAACTTACCATCTACTCTCTTCTACATGTTGCAAGATGGAGGTTGCCAGAAGTATAGTCTTCGATAGGACTAGCTATCCCCCTCTTATTCCGATATTCTGCAGTTCAGTCCACATATACTACCCCCTTTTCCAGTTCATACCGATGCATACATATGTAGTGTAGCTCCTTGCTTGCGAGTACTTTGGATGAGTACTCATAGTTGCTTTGCTCCCCCCTTTCCCCTTTTCTATACCCGATTGTTGCGACCAGACGTTGGAGTCCAGGAGCCAGACGCCACCGTCGGCGACGACTCCTACTACACTGGAGGTGCCTATTACTACGTGCAGGCCGCTGACGACGACCAGGAGTAGTTCAGGAGGATCCCAGGCAGGAGGCCTGCGCCTCTTTCGATTTGTATCCTAGTTTGTGCTAGCCTTCTTAAGGCGGACTTGTTACTTATGTATGTACTCAGATATTGTTGCTTCCGCTGACTCGTCTATGATCGAGCTCTTGTATTCGAGCCCTCGAGGCCCCTGGTTTGTAATATGATGCTTGTATGACTTATTTTATTTGTAGAATTGTGTTGAGATATCTTACCGTGAGTCCCTGATCTTGATCGTACACATTTGCGTGTATCATTAGTGTACGGTCAAACCGGGGGCGTCACACTGACGCTGTTTTTAGCAGAACTACCATGGTGTTGTTTTTGTGCAGAAATAAAAGTTCTCGGAACGGAACGAAACTTTGCGAGGATTTTTTCTATCAATAAAGAGAATGTCTGGAGCCAAGATCCACTGGAGGGGGGCACCTGGGTGGGCACAACCCACCAGGGCGCTCCCCCCTCCTGGCGCGCCCAGGTGGGTTGTCCCCACCTGGTGGCTCCGCAGACCTTGAAACCCACGCTATAAAATCCTATTTTTCCAGAAAAAATGGAGGAGAAAGAATTATTGCAATCCACGAGACGGAGCCACCGTCACCTCCTGTTCCTTATCGGGAGGCCAGATCTGGAGTCCGTTTTGGGCTCCGAAGAGGGGGGGGGGTCTTCGTTCTTCGTCATCACCAACCCTTCTCCATCGCCAATTCCATGATGCTCCCCACCGGGAGTGAGTAATTCCTTTGTAGGCTCACTGGTCGGTGAGGAGTTGGATGAGATTCATCATGTAATCTAGTTAGTTTTGTTAGGGCTTGATCCCTAGTATCCACTATGTTATGAGAATGTTGTTGCGATAACTTTGCCATGATTAATGCTTGTCACTTTGGGCCCGGGTGCCATGATTTCAGATCTGAACCATTTATGTTATCACCATTATATCCATGTTCTAGATCCGATCTTGCAAGTTATGGTCACCTACTACGTGTTATGATCCGGCAACCCTGGAGTGACAATAGTCGGGACCACTCCCGGTGATGACCATAGTTTGAGGAGTTCATGTATTCACCGCGTGTTAATGCTTTGTTCTGGTTCTCTATTAAAAGGAGGCCTTAATATCCCTTAGTTTCCATTTGGACCCCTCTGCCACGAGAGGGCAGGACAAAAGATGGCATGCAAGTTCTTTCCATAAGCACGTATGACTATTTACGGAATACATGCCTACATTATATTTATGAATTGGAGCTAGTGCCATATCCCCCTAGGTTATGACTGTCACATGATGAATATCATCCAACAAATTACCGATCCAATGCCTACGAATTTATCTTATATTGTTCTTGCTAAGTTACTACTGCTATCGTTACTGTTGCACTTGCTACAAAACTATTGCTATCACAGTTACCGTTACCATTGTTGTTGTCACTATTATCAAAACTATCATATTACTTTGCTACTGATCATCTTGCTGCAGATAATTAATCTCTAGGTGTGGTTGAATTGACAACTCAGCTGCTAATACCTTCAAATATTCTTTGTCTCCCCTTGTGTCAAATCTATACATTTGGGTCAAATACTCTACCCTCGAAAACTGTTGCGATCCCCTATACTTGTGGGTTATCAAGACCTTTTTCTGGCGCCGTTGCCGGGGAGCATAGCTATGTTTGTTGAGTCACTTGGGATTATTATCAATTTATCACTATGAAGAATCCGAAGGATGCTAAGACTAAGATTTATCCCTCTAAGACGAGGGGAGGTAAGGAACTCCCATCCAGTTCTGCTTTAGATTCACCTTTTGTTATAAGTAAACTTGCAACACCACCACATGCTATTAATCCTGATATGTCACAAGTTATTGATGATGCTACTTCTGCTATGAATGATACTTATGATGATGCTAGTACCTTGCTTGATGATAAAGATGTGCCACTTGGTGATTATCTTGGTGAACAAATTGCTAGAGTAATTTAACGTGATGTTGTTGAATCTGATGATGAGCTTGAAGCTGAAAATCTTGAAACACCAAGTAGAACTAGACCTCCTAGATATGAATTTCCTAAGGTATCAGAAGGCTATGTTATGAATGAAGAGACAATTACTAGAGACATTCTTGCTTGTAAGGATAGAGATGATCTAGAGAAATTATTATGCAAGTATAAAGAAAAATCTCTAAATGCTAGAATGCAATATGATCCTAAGTTTGCTACCTCACCTATCTTTATTGATGATAAGGATTATGAATTCTCTGTCAACCCAGAGTTAATCACTTTGGTTGAATCTGATCCTTTCCATGGTTATGAAACTGAAACTGTTGTGGCACATCTTACTAAGTTGAATGACATAGCCACCATTTTTACTCATGATGAGAAGACCCGTTATTACTTTATTCTCAAATTATTTCCATTCTCATTAAAGGGTGATGCTAAAGCTTGGTACAATACTCTTGCTCCTGGTTGTATGCGTAGTCCCAGGATATGATTTATTACTTCTCTGAAAAATATTTTCCTGCTCATAAGAAACAAGCTGCCTTACAGGAAATATTTAACTTTGTGCAAATTAAAGAAGAGAGTCTCCCACAAGCTTGGGGAGGCTTTGCCAGTTACTTAATGCCTTGCCTGATCATCCTCTTAAGAAAAATGAAATACTTGATATCTTCTATAATGGACTAACCGATGCTTCTAGGGATTTCCTAGATAGTTGTGCTGGTTGTGTTTTCAGGAAACAAACTATTGGGAAAGATGAGGAATTATTGAATAACATATTGAAAAATATGATGATTGGACTCTTCCTAAACCACCGCCTAAACCCACTCCGAATAAGAGGGGTATATTATATCTCAGTCCTGAAGATATGCAAGAGGCAAAGAAATCTATGAAGGAAAAAGGTATTAAAGCCAAGGATGTTAAAAATTTACCTCCTATTGAAGAAATGCATGGGCTTAATGCACCACCACTTCCTAAGGTGGCAGAGGTAAATTCTCTAATGAAGTTTAATGATAATGACAATCCTCACAATATGCACCCTAGCCAATGCCTTTATGAGTTTGAAAACTATATTAGAAAATAAGATCACTTCAATGCAAATGTTATGAAACAATTGAAATACAATTCTGATATGATTGCTCGCTTGAGTGACTTGTTATTTAGAATCTCAAATGATGTTAGAGGTGTTGGAAAGCATGCTTCTATGGTACAAACCCAGTTAGAACAAGTTGCTAAATCCCAAAGAGAGTTGCTAGATGAAATGAATAACAATATACACGACTTTGTTGTTAGAGTTGCAACTAGAGGAGGTAAAATGACTCAAGAGCCACTTTATCCTGAGGGACACCCAAAAAGCATTGAACAGGATTCACAAAGGAACAACACCACTACACCTAGTCCTTCTAAAAATAAAAAAAGAAGAAGAAAATGATAGGACTTTGCATGCCTCTAGTGAACCTAAAGTAGAAAAACCTCCTGATAATGAAGTCTCTATCTCTGATGCTGAAACTCAACCTGGCAGTGAACACTCGCCTTCTGATAATGAAAAGTTAATGATGAGGTTCATGAAGATAGTCAACCAAATAATGAAGAACCAGATAATGATGTTGAGATAGAACCACCACTTGATCTTGATAACCGACAACCTAAAAATAAAAGGTATGACAAAAGAGACTTTGTTGCTAGAAAACACAGTAAAGAAAGAGAACCGTGGGTTCAAAAACATATGCCCTTTCCACCTAAGTCAGCTAAAAAGAAAGATAATGAAGAATTTGAACGCTTTGCTGAAATGCTGAGGCCAGTCTTTTTGCGTACTCGCTTAACTGATATCCTTAAAATGCCTCCTTATGCAAAGTATATGAAAGACATCATCACCAATAAGAGAAAATACCAGAAGCTGAAATCTCCACCATAGTTGCTAATTATACTTTTAAGGATGGAGTACCTAAAAAACTTGGAGATCCGAGGATACCAACTATACCTTGCTCTATCAAAAAGAATTATGTGAAAACTACTTTATGTGATTTATGAGCTGGTGTTAGTGTTATGCCTTTATCTTTATATAAAAGAATAGATTTGAAAAAGCTCACACCTACTAAAATATCATTGCAAATGGCTGACAAATCTACTGCCATACCTATCGGTATCTGTGAGGATGTGCCCATTATTGTTGCTAATGTTACTATTTTGACTGACTTTGTTATATTTGAGATGCCTAAGGACGACAACATGTTGATTATCCTTGGTAGACCCTTCTTGAATACTGCAGGGGCTGTTATTGATTGCAATAAAAGCAAGGTCACATTTCATATCAATGGTAATGAACATGCGGTGCACTTTTCGAAGAAACAATTCCAAGTGAATGGTATTAATGTTATTGAAAAATCTCTAACAATTACTATTGGAAGTTTTCAACTACCTCTACGTACTGTTCAAAAGAAATATGAAATGCTTATTGTTGGGGACATTCATATCCCAGTTGAGGTAACTTAGTGATTTATGGAAGTTCTTCGGTTTCATGCTAATCGAAAGTGGTTGTTAATAAGACTTGATCAACCCTATTAATGGATCATTTTTGAGAGGTATGAAGTTGATGAATTTATAAACACTACCTTCTGTCCCTACCTTTTCTTTTCTGTTTTTATTAGTTAAATAAAATAAAATGCCATGTTTTGTCTGTTTTCTAAATTTCCCGTGCAATAAAAAAATGACCCAAAAATAAAAGTTCTCAGAATGCCCTGAAAATTTAATATAATTTTTTTCTGAATATTTAAAAATTTCTGGTGCAAATAATATCAGAGGGAGGTGCACCAGCTGGGCAAAACCCACCTGGGCACGCTAGGACCCCCAAGCGCGCCCTGGTGGGTTGTGGTCCCCACGTGGGCCCCTCACTTATCTCTTTACACCACACCATCACCAACCTCTAGAAAAAAAATTCTCCATTGCTCTCTCTTCTATTCTTGCTCTCAAACCCGCGGATTTTGATCTCTTTGCTCGAAGCTCCGTTTTCGAAACTGTTTCGGGGGATTGTTGCTTGGTATGTGACTCCTCCGTTTGTCCAATTAGTTTTTGTTTTAGTGGTTTATATTTTGAATAATTAGCTACTCTTTGTGCTGCTGTAGATGAGCTTGCATGTTGAATTCTTAGATTTCCAAGTAGTTTGAATACTTGCTATGGCATCTATGTATCCCTATGAGTAGTTGCTATCAATTTTGTAAAGTTTTGTTGATAAATTTTTGTCACCCAAATTTTTTTAGAAAACTGTACGTGAGCACGATGAATCTATTTGGAAGGAGTTCTTTGAGGAGGAGATCCTCGGGGGCATCTTCTAGTGACAGCTCCGCTCGTCGGTGTTATGTTGAACCAAGTGAAAGTTCCATTCGAGATGCCGCCACCAAAACATGCCTATGGCCATGCGATGATTATATGGTGCGTGTGGGCCTTAAGGAGAAATTTGAGCAATATGTTCACAATGCCGGTCTCGGTCCCTACATTTCAGACAAGTGTGATCAGCACCACACTCTCACCGAATCATTTGTCAAAGGATTTAAATTTCATCCCCGTGAGTCTAGGGTGTCATTTAAACTATATGAAAATCCATTTACCATATCACTAGAGAGATTTGCTCACCATTGCAAACTCCCATTCTAGGGTTCGCTTGACGAACCGCCAAGGGCTGAGTACCAATCATTCTTGACTTGTCTTTGCTACGGTGAGACGAGGGGAGTGATACAAGGTAGAGTAAAGAGCATTCATTTTCCCGCAATTCAATACTTTGCTTTATTCAATGGGAAATGTATTGTAGGCAAACAAGATTGTAGTACACTTTGTGCTCCAGACTTGAGCCTCATATGCACCGCTCTCACCGGTGATGGAAGTTATAATCTTGGGGCGATTGTTGCACGCAGGTTACAACACAACGCTAATAGTGGCTATTTCTATGGTGGGATTTATGTCACACGTTTAGCAAGAGATCTAGGTGTTTCACATTTGCCCTTTGACCCTATCCTATCCATGCAGTATTTAGACTTTGATGCTATGAAAAATCATAAGATCCTTAAAGGAGATATTCATAATTTCACCTATAACTTGTTGTTTAACCAAGCATCTGTTGTGCACACATATTTGATTGCGCCTACTCTTTTTGATTATCACAACAAGGGAAGATATTTTGTTCTTGAGAGCGAGGCTCGAGCCCACAACGAGACAGTTGAGGCGGCACGGCAGGACAATGCATCCGCACCGAGAGCCTCCGTGAGCCACGCCGACTACTATCCAGGCTTCTGATTGATTGCCAAGTTAGGCCAAAAGCCTAAGCTTGGGGGAGTACGTGTTTCCACCGACTTTATATTCATGTCCACTTATTCCAGTTGTCAGTGTCTCCACTTTTTCATTGTATCATCCATGCTTAATTTTATTTTCTCACTTTCTTCTTGTGTGTTTTAAAAACCTTAGAAAAAACAAAAAATATTATTATTAGTTGTAGCTAGTTTACTTTCTATGCATGCTTAGTTATAGTACTAAAAAGAAAACCCAAAAAGATTTCCTTGTTCTTCTTTTGCTTGTTGGGAGCTTTCCCTGTAAATAGTTTTTCTCATTTTTGCTTTTCCCTTTTATTTGCTTGTTCAAGAAAACCAAAAAACTCCAAAAATATTTCGGTGTGTTTCTCTGAACTTATTTTATTTTTATTCGAGTCTTACTGAGGACAAGACCACGATGAAAATGTTGAGTGGCTCTCATATGCACTATTGTTGATCTAACAAAGAGCCCATTTTACCTTGTCTTCTCCTGTTGAATAAAATGTTTGCAGATTCCAGCTTAGTCCATGACACTCTTGCACTATTATTATTTTCACATCGTTCGGTCATGCAAGTGAAAGGCAATAATGACGATATTTGATGAACTAGCCGTGGCAGAGAGAAACTGGTATGAACTCGACTTGTTATGTTTTTGTAAATATGTTTAACCTAGTATACATGATTCAGCCCATTATGATTAAACATGTTTGCAATGACAATTAGAGATTACAGTTTCTCATGCCATGCATAAGTAGCTAGGAGTGGATAATGATTTATCTTGGATATCAACATTGCGTTAAAATGATTGTGATGTAGTATCATGATATGGTATCCTCCTCTGAATGTTCGAGTGGCTTGACTTGGCACATGTTCATGCATGTAGTTGAATCAAAACCAACATAGCCTTTATGATATTTATGTTCATGGTGTTCATATGCTACTCATGCTAGTGTCCAATGTTGCTTATGCATAATGCATGTTCATGACTGTTGTTGCTCTCTAGCTGGCCGCTTCTCAATCTAATTGCTAGCCTTCGCCTGTACTAAGTGGGAATTCTGCTTGTACATCAAAAACCTTGAACCCGAGTTATTCTAGATGAGTCCACCATACCTACCTATATGCGGTATTACCATGCCATCCTAAGTAATTTTGCATGTGCCACCTCTAAAAACTTCTAATAAATATCCTTTTTGTGTTCCTGGATCGTTCATGGAACGATAGGAGGTGGTCGGTATCTTCCATGCTAAGCGGGTTATTCTCAGGTCGAGTGTTTATTTACTCACCATCGCACAAGAAAAGGGCGGTAATAGGGATGCCCAGTCCCAAACCGCAAACAGAAAATGCTTACAAATAATCAAACAAAAACTCCCAATGGAGTCAAAACCTTTACTTTTATCGCATGGGAACCGCCACTAGCATGCTTAGCATGGAAGATATTGATAACTGATGGTCGTGAAGTAAACAAGAAGGGTGCACGTATCAAAATATTATTTACCTCTGTTTTAGAACTTGAGCTCTGACACCTCTGCAAATCACTGCTTCCCTTTGCGAAGGGACTATCTATTTATTTTTATGTTGTGTCATCACCTTCTAAAATAAGGAACCTGAGAGCACTGCTGTCCTGCTTATGTATTGTGTGTAGCTAATGTTGGGTGCATCATGGCTGGATCTTTTCTACCATGAATTACAATGTGTAGTCGCTGCTTGAACTTTGGAGGTGCTCTGCATTTATGTTTTGCGGTCTCAGAAAGGGCTAGCGAGATACCACTATTGTCATATTATATCATGGTTGTTTTGACAACATGTTGCTGTTTGAGATATCTTATTATTGGTCGCTAACTGATTATGTCATTGATATGAGTTAATATAATCTTTAAGAGTTATTGTCGGCATGGTTAGTTATAATAGTGGCTGAAAACCTGGGTGTTGTTTAAGCTTATTTATGCAAACAAGAGCATAAGAGTTCGTAAAAGTTTTTCTTTTTCACTTTCAGTTTATCAACTGAATTGCTTGAGGACAAGCAAAGGTTTAAGCTTGGGGGAGTTGATACGTCTCCAACGTATCTACCTTTCCTAACGCTTTTCCTCTTGTTTTGGACTCTAATTTGCATGATTTGAATGAAACCAACCCCAGACTGACGCCGTTTTCAGCAGAACTACCATGGTGTTGTTTTTGTGTAGAAATAAAAGTTCTCGAAATGGAACAAAACTTTGCGAGGATTTTTTATATCAATAAAGAGAATTTCTGGAGCCAGGATCCACCGGAGGGGGGCACCTAGGTGGACACAACCCACCAGGGCGCGCCCCCCTCCTGGCGCCCAGGTGGGTTGTCCCCACCTGGTGGCCCCGCAGACCCTGAAACCTACGCTATAAAATCCTATTTTTCTAAAAAATGGGGGAGAAAGAATTATCGCAATCCATGAGATGGAGCCGCCGTCACCTCCTTTTCTTCATCGAGAGGCTAGATCTGGAGTCCGTTTGGGGCTCCGAAGAGGGGGATCTTTGTTCTTCGTCATCACCAACCCTTCTCCATCGCCAATTCCATGATGCTCCTCACCGGGAGTGAGTAATTCCTTCGTAGGATCGCTGGTCGGTGAGGAGTTGGATGAGATTCATCATGTAATCTAGTTAGTTTTGTTAGGGCTTGGTCCCTAGTATCCACTATGTTCTGAGATTGATGTTGCTATAACTTTGCCATGCTTAATGCTTGTCACTTTGGGCCCGGGTGCCATGATTTCAGATCTGAACTGTTTATGTTATCACCACTATATCCATGTTCTAGATCCGATCTTGCAAGTTATAGTCACCTACTACATGTTATGATCCGGCAACACCGGCGTGACAATAGTTGGGACAACTCCCGGTGATGATCGTAGTTTGATGAGTTCATGTATTCACCACGCGTTAATGCTTTGTTCTGGTTCTCTATTAAAAGGAGGCCTTAATATCGTTTAGTTTCCATTTGGCCCCCGCTGCCACGGGAGGGTACGACAAAAGGTGTCATGCAAGTTCTTTCCACAAGCACGTATGACTATTTACGGAATACATGCCTACATTATATTTATGAACTGGAGCTAGTGCCGTATCGGCCTAGGTTATGACTGTCACATGATGAATATCATCGAACAAATTACCAATCCAATGCCTACGAATTTATCTTATATTGTTCTTGCTAAGTTACTATTGCTATCGTTACTGTTGCACTTGCTACAAAACTATTGTTATCACCGTTACCGTTACCATTGTTGTTGTCACTATTATCAAAACTATCATATTACTTTGCTACTAATCACGTTGTTGCAGATAATTAATCTCCAGGTGTGGTTGAATTGACAACTCATCTGCTAATACCTTCAAATATTCTTTGGCTCCCCTTGTGTCGAATCTATAAATTTGGGTTGAATACTCTACCCTCGAAAACTGTTGCGATCCCCTATACTTGTGGGTTATCAATAGACCCCATCTTGTTATCCTCAATAGCAACAATACATACGTGTCAGGTCCCCTTATGTCACTGGGATTGAGCACCGTAAGATTGAACCCATCACAAAGCACCTCTTCCCATGGCAAGAAAAATCGATCTAGTCGGCCTAACTAAACCAAAGATTCGAAGAAGAAATACGAGGCTATAAGTAATCATGAATATAAGAGATCAAAACTCAAATAACTTTCATGGATAAAATAGATCTGATCATAAACTCAAAGTTCATCAGATCCCAACAAACACACTGCAAAAAGAGTTACATCAAATAGTTCTCCAAGAGACCATTGTATTGAGAATCAAAAGAGAGAAAGGAAGCCATCTAGCTACTAACTATGGACCTTGAAGTTCTATAATGAACTACTCACGCATCATCAGAGAGGCACCAATGAGGATGATGAACCCCTCCATGATGGTGTCTAGATTGGATCTGGTGTTTCTAGAACTTGTGGCGGCTGGAATTGTGTTTCGTCGACTCCCCTAGGGTTTTTGGATTTTCGGGGTATTTATAGAGCAAAGAGGCAGTGCGGGAGGCGGCCGAGGTGGGCGCAACCCACCAGGGCGCGCCTGGGCCTCCAGGCGCGCCCTGGTGGGTTTTGCTCCCCTCCGAGCCCCCCTCTGGTACTTCTTTGGCCCATCGTGTGTCTTCTGGTCCAGAAAAAATCCAAAATTTTTCGCTGCGTATGGACTCCATTTGGTTTTGATTTTCTGGGAAGTAAAATACAAGCAAAAAACAGCAACTGGCACTGTGTCAATAGGTTAGTCCCCAAAAATGTTATAAAGTTGCTATAAAATGATTGTAAAACATCAAAGAATGATAATATAAAAGCATGGAACAATCAAAAAATTATAGATTAGTTGGATACGTATCAATAGCCTCCACGATATTTATGTTCATAGTGTTTATATCCTACTCATTCTAGTATCCAATGTTAATTTTTCATAGTGCATGATTATGACCGTTTTCGCTCTCTAGTTCATCGCTTCTCAACCTATTTGCTAGCCTTTGCCTCTACTAAGCGAGAATACTGCTTGTGCATCAAAATCCTTAAAAGTAAAGTTATTCCAGATGAGTCCACTATACCTACCTATATGTCGTATTACTCTGCCGTTCCAAGTAAATTTGCACGTGCCACCTCTAAAAATTCAAATGAATCTCTGTTTTGTGTGCCCATATCGCTCATGGAGCGACTGGGGGCGGTCAGTATCTTCCATGCTAAGCAGGTTATTATCATGATGAGTGTTTATTAACTCATCCTTGCACTAGAGGGGCTGGTAATCGGGATGCCTAGTCCCATAATCAAAATTACAATAATAATGAAACAAACTCCCTCAGACTGTTGATGGTATGGAGGGCACCCGAGGATTCGGCTAGCCATGGCTTGTGTTTGTTGGTGGAGGTGGAGTAAAATTTACCTTTTTTGCCTGGGAACTGTCTAGTGTGTTTAGCATGGAAGATATAGATAAATCTTGGTCATAACATTGACAGGAAAGGTATACCTCCCAAAATTATATTTATCTCTGATTTAAGCTTTGAGCTCTCGCACCTCTGCAATTCCCTGCTTTCCTCTACAAAGGGCCTATCTATTTACTTTTATGTTGAGTCATCACCTTCTCAAATAAGCACCAGTCCTGAGAGCATTGTTTTCATTCTCATGCATTGTGTATGGTTAATGTTGTGTGCATCATGACTGGATCTCTTCCACCATGAATTACAATGTTTACTCGCTGCTTGAACTTTGGAGGTGCTCTGTGTTTATGTCTTGCAATCTCAGAAAGGGGTAGAGAGATACCATTATTCTCATATTATATCATGATTGTTTTGACAAAGTGTTGGCATTTGAAATATTTATTATTGCTCGCTAGTTGATTATGCCATTGATATGAATAAATATAATTTCTAAGATTTATTGTTTGCATGGTTAGTCATGATCTTTGCTGAAAACCTAGGTATTATTTAAGCCTATATATGAACACAAGAAAAAATAGGAGAGGAAGTTTCATCGCGTTTCATCTCTATAAATTATATCCAAACCTTGAGGCTCTGCTGACCCTAGTTCCAACTCTATAAATTCCTATTTCTCAAGAAAAAATAGGAGAGGAAGTTTCATCGCGTTTTACGATACGGAGCCACTGCCACCTCATGTTCTTCATCTGGAGGCCAGATCTGGAGTCCACTCGGGGCTTCGAAGAGGGGGATCTTCCGTCTTCGTCACCATCAACCATCCTCCATCACCAATTTCACGATGCTCACTGCCAGGAGTGAGTAATTGAAGGAAAGATGCCCTAGAGGCAATAATAAATTTGTTATTTTATATTTCCTTATTCATGGTAAAGGTTTATTATTCATGCTAGAATTGTATGGATCGGAAACCTAAATACATGTGTGAATACATAAACAAATACCATGTCCCCAGTAAGCCTCTACTTGACTAGCTCGTTATTCAAATATGGTTAAGGTTTCCTAACCATGGACATGAGTTGTCATATGATAACGGGATCACATCATTAGGAGAATGATGTGATGGACAAGACCCATCCATTAGCTTAGCATAATGATCGCTCAGTTTTATTGCTATTGCTTTCTTCATGTCAAATACATATTCATTCGACTATGAGATTATGCAACTCACGAATACCGGAGGAATGCCTTGTGTGCTATCAAACGTCACAACGTAACTGGGTGGTCATAAAGATGCTCTACAGGTATCTCCGAAGGTGTTTGTTGAGTTGGCATAGATCGAGATTAGGATTCGTCACTCCGAATATCGGAGAGGTATCTCTGGGCCCTCTCGGTAATACACATCATAAGCTTGCAAGCAAATGACTGGAGTTGGTCACAAGGTGATGTATTACGGAACGATTAAAGAGACTTGCCGGTAACGAGATTGAACTAGGTATGCAGATACCGCCGATCGCAGGCAAGTAACATACCGATGGTCAAAGGGAGTAACATATGTTGTCATAATGGTTTGACCAATAAAGATCTTCGTAGAATATGTAGGATCCAATATGAGCATCCAGGTTCTGCTATTGGCTATTGACCAGAGAAGTGTCTCGGTCATGTCTACATAGTTCTCGAACCCGTAGGGTCCGCACGCTTAACGTTCGATGACGATATTGTATTATATGAGTTATGTGATTTGGTGACTGAATGTTGTTCGGAGTCCCGGATGAGATCACAGACATGACGAGGAGTCTCTAAATGGTCGAGAGGTAAAGACTGATATATAGGACGATAGTATTCGGACACTAGAAGTGTTCCGGAATGTATCGGGTATTTATCGGAGTACCGAGGGGGTTACCGGAACCCCGAGGGGGAATATATGGGCCATATGGGCCATGAGAGGGGACCACACCAGCCCACAAGGGGTGGCATGCCCCCCTCTATGGCATGTGGCCAAATAGGAGAGGGAAAAGGGTGGGTTCGCCCCCCTTCCTTTCTGTCTTTCCCCTTCCCTTTCTTCTCTGGTGAAAAAAGGAAAAGGGGCGCCACTTGGGGTGCCCCCTGGCTGCCTCTCCCCCCCTACCACCTATATATATGTGGGGAGGGGGCACCTAGAACACACAGAACATCAATTGTTAGCCGTGTGCGGCCCCCCCTCCATAGTTTACACCCTCGATCATATTCTTGCGGTGCTTAGGCGAAGCCCTGCGCGGATCACTTCACCATCACCATCACCACGCCGTCATGCTGACGGAACTCATCTAATTCCTCAACGTCTTGCTGGATCAAGAAGACGAGGGACGTCACCGAGCTGAACGTGTGCAGAACTCGGAGGTGTCGTACGTTCGGTGCTTGATCGGTCTGAGCTAGAAGAAGTTCGACTACATCAACCGCGTTGCCAAACGCTTCCGCTTTCGGTCTACGAGGGTACGTAGACACACTCTCCCCCTTGTTGCTATCCATCTCCATGAATAGATCATTGCATGTGCGTAGATTTTTTGTTTTTCCATGCAATGTTTCCCAACAGTGGTATCCGAGCCAGGTCTATGCGTAGATGATATGCACGAGTAGAACACAAAGATCTGTGGGCGGTGATAGTCATACTGCTTACCACCAACGTCTTATTTTGATTCAGCGGTATTGTGGGATGACGCGACCCAGACCAACATTACATGTCCACGCACATGAGACCGGTTCCACCGACAGACATGCAACTAGTTTTGCATAAAGGTGGCTGATGGGTGTCTGTTTCTCCTACTTTAGTTGAATTGAATTTGACTGCGCTGGTCCTTGAAGAAGGTTAAAACAACAAACTTGATGAAACACCATTGTCGTTTTGATGCGTAGGTAAGAACAGTTCTTGCTAGAAGCCCGTAGTAGCTACGTAAAACTTGCAACAATAAAGTAGAGGATGTCTAACTTGTTTTTGCAGGGCATGTTGTGATGTGATATGGTCAATACATGATGTGATAAACATTATTGTATGAGATGATCATGCTTTGTAAGATATCTGACAACCGGCAGGAGCCTTATGGTTGTCTCTTTATTGTATGAAATGCAAATGCCATGTAATTGCTTTACTTTATCACTATGTGTTAGGATAGTTGTAGAAGCAATAGTTGGCGAGACGACCACGACGCTACGATGGAGATCAAGGTGTCGAGCCGGTGACGATGGAGATCATGACGATGCTTTGGAGATGGAGATCAAAAGCATGAGATGATGATTGATACGTCTCCAACGTATCTATAATTTTTTATTGTTCCATGCTATTATATTATCAACCTTGGATGTTTTATACGCATTTATATGCTATTTTATATGATTTTTGGGACTAACCTATTAACCCAGAGCCCAGTACCACTTTCTGTTTTTTCCTTGTTTTAGAATATCACAGAAAAGGAAAATCAAACGGAGCCTAATTGACCTGAAACTTCACGGAACTTATTTTTGGATCAGAAGAAGCCCAGAAGACTTGGAGTCCACGTAAGGGAAGCTTCGAGGAGGCCACGAGGTAGGGGGGCGCGCCCTCCACCCTCGTGGGCCCCTCGTGGCTCCCCTGACGTATTTCTTCCGCCTATATATCTCCATATACCCTAAAACGATCGGGGATCACAATATATTGGGAGTTCAGCCGCCAGAAGCCTCTGTAGCCACCGAAAGCCAATCTAGACCCGTTCTGGCACCCTGCCAGAGGGGGAAATCCCTCTCCGGTGGCCATCTTCATCATCCCGGTGCTCTCCATGATGAGGAGGGAGTAGTTCTCCCTCGGGGCTGAGGGTATGTACCAGTAGCTATGTGTTTGATCTCTCTCTCTCTCTCTCTCTCTCTCTCTCTCTCTCTCTCTCTCGTGTTCTTGATTTGGCACGATCTTGATGTATCGCGACCTTTGCTATTATATTAGGATCCTATGATGTTTCTTCCCCCCTCTACTCTCTTGTAATGGATTTAGTTTCCCCTTTGAAGTTATCTTATCGGACTGGGTCTTTAAAGATTTGAGAACACTTGATGTATGTCTTGTCGTGCGTATC
Source organism: Triticum dicoccoides (assembly GCF_002162155.2). Classification (NCBI taxonomy): domain Eukaryota; kingdom Viridiplantae; phylum Streptophyta; class Magnoliopsida; order Poales; family Poaceae; genus Triticum; species Triticum dicoccoides. The sequence continues at coordinate 395,741,267 of NC_041388.1, read as the reverse complement.
TGTGGTGACAATGGGATATCACGTGATTCACTTGATGTATGTTTTGGTGATCAACTTGCGGGTTCCGCCCATGAACCTATGCATAGGGGTTGGCACACGTTTTCGTCGTGATTCTCTGGTAGAAACTTTGGGGCACTCTTTGAGGTTCTATGTGTTGGTTGAATAGATGAATCTAAGATTGTGTGATGCATATCGTATAATCATACCCACGGATACTTGAGGTGACATTGGAGTATCTAGGTGACATTAGGGTTTTGGTTGATTTGTGTCTTAAGGTGTTATTCTAGTACAAACTCTAGGGCTGTTTGTGACACTTATACGAAGAGGCCAACGGATTGATTGGAAAGAATAACTTTGAGGTGGTTTCGTACCTTACCATAATCTCTTTGTACGTTCTCCGCTATTAGTGACTTTGGAGTGACTCTTTGTTGCATGTTGAGGGATATTTATATGATCCAATTATGTTATTATTGTTGAGAGAACTTGCACTAGTGAAAGTATGAACCCTAGGCCTTGTTTCAACGCATTGCAATACCGTTTGTGCTTAATTTTATCATTAGTTACCTTGCTGTTTTTATATTTTCAGATTACAAAAACCATTATCTACTATCCATATACCACTTGTATCACCATCTCTTCGCCGAACTAGTGCACCTATACAATTTACCATTGTATTGGGTGTGTTGGGCACACAAGAGACTCTTTGTTATTTGGTTGCAGGGTTGCTTGAGAGAGACCATATTCATCCTACGCCTCCTACGGATTGATAAACCTTAGGTCATCCACTTGAGGGAAATTTGCTACTGTCCTACAAACCTCTGCACTTGGAGGCCCAACAACGTCTACAAGAAGAAGGTTGTGTAGTAGACATCAAGCTCTTTTCTGGCGCCGTTGCCGGGGAGGCGAGGAAAGCGGCACTAACACCCCGTCAACTAAGCTCTTTTCTGGCGCCGTTGCCGGGGAGGTGAGTGCTTGAAGGTATATCTTTAGATCTTGCAATCGAGTCTTTTAGTTTCTTGTTTTATCACTAGTTTAGTCTATAAAAGAAAACTATATAAAAAATGGAATTGAGTCTACCTCATACGCTTCATCTTTTTAATATCTTTCGCGAGTATGATGGAAAGGAAAATTGTGCTCAAATGCTAGAAGAAGAATTACATAGAATGGTTGGCATAAAATATGTGAATGATGAGCATGATTTCAATGTTGTTAGTACGAATTCTTTGAATATCCATGATACTAATGATGATTGCACTAGTTATGATGAAAATGTCTCCTATAAACATGTCAATTTTTGCGGAGTGCATTGGGTTTGCAAGTACACACCAAATAGGGAAGATAGATATTGCAAGAGGCATAAGTACTTTGAAACTAAATTGTTGCAAGAAAGGCTAGATGTTTGTGATGAAGATTTAAATTTTCTTGGCCATACTTGTGAGCTTTGTAATGAACGTGGTCATTTAACTATCCGATGCAAATTGTTTCATGATCTAATCGTGTCCAAAAATTGTGATGACTTGATTTCCATTGCACATTATAATGAACTTAGTTTGCTTATGGGCTACGAAGAAATGAAACGTATAACTAAGGATATTCCAAAATTTGCCCTTGATAGAGTTCTTCATTTTGATCTAGAGGAAATTTATATGTATTGTGCGGTAAATTGCATTAAAAATCCTTATATTGCCAATTACATAAAGAAAAGAAACAAATAGAAGATGAAGAGAATAATAATGAAAGGGAAGAGACTTCCCAATATCCTCCTATTATTTCTTATTATGAATCAGGTAACGAGGAGGAGCCTCCTGTTCAACCAATCTCATTAATAAGGAGCTCCAAAAAGAGGGTTGAACCCACACATGATGTGGTGAAGAAGAAGAAAAGAAAAAGGAAGAGAGGTAAAAAGACATCTCTCCCAAATAATGCTGCTCCTATTACTATTGTGCCTCATGAAAATATAATTGTGGAAAATAATGATACTTCTTATGATCTTTAAAATCTTTTTGGCACTTGCCTGGAAGAATATGATAATTGCTATACTATTGGTGTTATCCATACTATTAATGATGAGAGTGATTATGCTTATGATATGAAAAGGCCAAGCTTGGGGAAGCTACATTTGATGAAGATGATGTTTTTGAGAATATATTTGCTGCAATTAATGTTTGTCCCAAGCTTGGGGATGCTATGTTTGATGAAGATGATATTTTTAGTCTCCCAAGTTTTGATATGCAAATTTATAATGATGATAGCATGCCTCCTACTTATGATGATTATTGTGATGATACTTATGCTATAAAAAGTAGTGATTATATTTATAAAACTTGTCATGATTATGGTTTCCCCTTTTCTGAACATTGCTCTTTTAATGTAGAAACAATTTATAGTATTCGAGTCTCTTATGATACTCCCACTATTCCGAATAAGAAGAATTTTGCTTGTGTGGAGAGTAATAAAATTTCTATGCTTATAGATCATGAAAAGAATGCTTTTGGTGCTGGTTATATTGTTGAATTCATTCATGATGCTACTGAAAATTATTATGAGGGAGGAACATATGCTTGTAGGAATTGCAATAATATCAAGTTTCCTCTCTATGTGCTTAAAGTTTTGAAGTTATGCTTGTTTTACCTTCCTATGCTAGTTGATTATTGTTCCCACAAGTTGTTTGCTCACAAAATCCCTATGCATAGGAAGCGGGTTAGACTTAAATGTGCTAGTCATATTCTTCAAGATCCTCTCTTTATGTTACAATTCTTATCTTTTATGTGAGCATCATTGAAATCATCATGCCTAGCTAGGGGCGTTAAACGATAGCGCTTGTTGGGAGGCAACCCAACTTTATTTTTGTTCCTTTCTTTTTGTTCCTGTTTAGTAATAAATAATTCATCTAGCCTCTGTTTAGATGTGATTTTATGCTTTTAATTAGTGTTTGTTCCAAGTAGAACCTTTGGGAAGACTTTGGGAAAGTCTTGTTGATCATGCTGTAAAAAACAGAAACTTTAGCGCTCACGAGAATTGCTGACATTTTTATTTGGAGAGTGATATTTAGTTAATTATTTTAGCAGATGATTAATAGATAAGTTCCTCACGTCCAGAAATTTATTTTATAATTTTACGAGTTCTATAAGTATACGTTTGATCCAGATTACTACAGACTGTTCTGTTTTTGACAGATTCTGTTTTCATTGTGTTGTTTACTTCTTTTGATGAATCTATGGCTAGTAAAAGAGTTTATAAACCATAGAGAAGTTGTAATACAGTAGTTTTAACACCAATATAAATAAATAATTAGTTCATTACAGTACCTTGAAGTGGTGTTTTGTTTTTTTGCTAACGGAGCTTACGAGTTTTCTGTTAAGTTTTGTGTTGTGAAGTTTTCAAGTTTTGGGTAAAGATTCGATGGACTATGGAATAAGGAGTGGCAAGAGCCTAAGCTTGGGAATGCCCAAGGCACCCCAAGGTAATATTCAAGGAAAACCAAGAGCCTAAGCTTGGGGATGCCCCGGAAGGCATCCCCTCTTTTGTCTTCGTTCATCGGTAACTTTACTTGGAGCTATATTTTTATTTACCACATGATATGTGTTTTGCTTGGAGCGTCATTTTATTTTACTTTGTTTTGCTTGATTTTTGAATAAAATACCAAGATCTGAAATTCTTTAATGTTAGAGAGTCTTCATATAGTTGCATAATTATTCGACTACTCATTGATCTTCACTTATATCTTTCATTGTAGTTTGTTGTTGCTCTAGTGCTTCACTTACAACTTTTTAGAGCATGGTGGTGGTTTTATTTTGTAGAAATAGATGAACTCTCATGCTTCACTTATATTATTTTTAGATTCTTTAGAACAGCATGGTAGTTTGCTTTGGTTATGAAACTAGTCCTAATATGATGGGCATCCAAGAGGGATATAATAAAAACTTTCATATAAAGTGCATTGAATACTATGAGAAGTTTGATACTTGATGATTGTTTTGAGATATGAGAATGGTAATATTAGAGTCATGCTAGTTGAGTAGTTGTGAATTTGAGAAATACTTGTGTTGAAGTTTGTGATTCTCGTAGCATGCACGTATGGTGAGCCGTTATGTGATGAAGTCGGAGCATGATTTATTTATTGATTTCCTTCCTTATGAGTGTCGGTCGGGGACGAGCGATGGTCTTTTCCTACCAATCTACCCCCCTAGGAGCATGCATGTAGTACTTTGTTTCGATAACTAATAGATTTTTGCAATAAGTATGTGAGTTCTTTATGACTAATGTTGAGTCCATGGATTATACGCACTCTCACCCTTCCACCATTGCTAGCCTCTCTAGTACCGCGCAACTTTAGCCGGTACCATAAACCCACCATATACCTTCCTCAAAACAGCCACCGTACCTACCTATTATGGCATTTCGATAGCCATTCCGAGATATATTGCCATGCAATTTTCCACCTTTCCATTTATTATGACACGCTTCATCATTGTCATATTGCTTTGCATGATCATGTAGTTGACATCGTATTTGTGGCAAAGCCACCATTCATAATTCTTCCATACATGTCACTCATGCATCATTGCACATCCCGGTACACCGCCGGAGGCATTCATATAGAGTCATATCTTGTTCTAAGTATCGAGTTGTAATTCTTGAGTTGTAAGTAAATAAAAGTGTGATGATCATCATTATAGAGCATTGTCCCAGTAAATAAAAGTCGGGATGAGACTCCGGATGAAAAAAATAAAAGAGGCCAAAGAAGCCCAAATAAAAAAATAGAAGAGAAAAGAGGCCATAAAAAAGAGAAGTCCCAAATAAAAAAATAAAAAAATAAAAAAATGAGAGAAAAAGAGAGAAGGGTCAATGCTACTATCCTTTTACCACACTTGTGCTTCAAAGTAGCACCATGATCTTCATGATAGAGAGTCTCCTATGTTGTCACTTTCATATGCTAGTGGGAATCTTTCATTAAAGAACTTGGCTTGTATATTCCAATGATGGGCTTCCTCAAAACGCCCTAGGTCTTCGTGAGCAAGTGAGTTGGATGCACACCCACTAGTTTCTTCTATTGAGCTTTCATACACTTATAGCTCTAGTGCATCCGTTTCATGGCAATCCCTACTCACTCACATTGATATCTATTGATGGGCATCTCCATAGCCCGTTGATACGCCTAGTTGATGTGAGACTATTTCTCCTTTTTGTCTTCTCCACAACCACCATTCTATTCCACTTATAGTTCTATATCCATGGCTCACGCTCATGTATTGCGTGAAGATTGAAAAAGTTTGAGAACATCAAAAGTATGAAACAATTTCTTGGATTGTCATTGGGGTTGTGCATGATTTAAATATTTTGTGTGGTGAAGATAGAGCATAGCCAGACTATATGATTTTGTAGGGATAGCTTTCTTTGGCCATGTTATTTTGAGAAGACATGATTGCTTGGTTAGTATGCTTGAAGTATTATTATTTCTATGTCAATATTAAACTTTTATCTTGAATCTTATGGATCTGAATATTCTTGCCACAATAAAGAGAATTACATGGATAAATATGTTAGGTAGCATTCCACATCAAAAATTCTGTTTTTATCATTTACCTACTCGAGGACGAGCAGGAATTAAGCTTGGGGATGCTGATACGTCTCCGATGTATCTATAATTTTTGATTGTTCCATGCTATTATATTATCAACCTTGGATGTTTTATATGCATTTATATGCTATTTTATATGATTTTTGGGACTAACCTATTAACCCATAGCCCAGTGCCAGTTTCTGTTTTTTCCTTGTTTTAGAATATCGCAGAAAAGGAAAATCAAACGGAGTCCAATTGACCTGAAACTCACGGAACTTATTTTTGGATCAGAAGAAGCCCAGAAGACTTGGAGTCCATGTAAGGGAAGCTTCGAGGAGGCCACGAGGTAGGGGGCGCGCCCACCCACCCTGGGCGCGCCCTCCACCCTCGTGGGCCCCTCGTGGCTCCCCTGACATATTTGTTTCACCTATATATCTCCATATACCCTAAAACGATCGGGGAGCACAATAGATCGGGAGTTCAGCCGCCAGAAGCCTCCGTAGCCACCGAAAGCCAATCTAGACCCATTCCGGCACCCTGCCGGAGGGGGCAATCCCTCTCCGGTGGCCATCTTCATCATCCTGATGCTCTCCATGATGAGGAGGGAGTAGTTCTCCCTCGGGGCTGAGGGTATGTACCAGTACCTATGTGTTTGATCTCTCTCTCTCTCTCTCTCTCTCGTGTTCTTGATTTGGCACGATCTTGATGTATCGCGAGCTTTTGTATTATATATTGATCCTATGATGTTTCTTCCCCCCTCTACTCTCTTGTAATGGATTGAGTTTCCCCTTTGAAGTTATCTTATCGGATTGAGTCTTTAAAAATTTGAGAACACTTGATGTATGTCTTGTCGTGCATATCTGTGGTGACAATGGGATATCACGTGATTCACTTGATGTATGTTTTAGTGATCAACTTGCGGGTTCCGTCCATGAACCTATGCATAGGGGTCGGCACACATTTTCGTCATGATTCTCCGGTAGAAACTTTGGGGCACTCTTTGAGGTTCTATGTGTTGGTTGAATAGATGAATCTGAGATTATGTGATGCATACAGTATAATCATACCCACAGATACTTGAGGTGACATTGGAGTATCTAGGTGACATTAGGGTTTTGGTTGATTTGTGTCTTAAGGTGTTATTCTAGTACAAACTCTAGGGCTGTTTGTGACACTTATAGGAATAGCCCAACAGATTGATTGGAAAGAATAACTTTGAGGTGGTTTCGTACCCTACCATAATCTCTTTGTTCGCTCTCCGCTATTAGTGACTTTGGAGTGACTCTTTGTTGCATGTTGAGGGATAGTTATATGATCCAATTATGTTATTATTGTTGATATAACTTGCACTAGTGAAAGTATGAACCCTAGGCCTTGTTTCAACGCATTGCAATACCGTTTGTGCTTACTTTTATCATTAGTTACCTTGCTGTTTTTACATTTTCAGATTACAAAAACCATTATCTACTATCCATATACCACTTGTATCACCATCTATTCGCCGAACTAGTGCACCTATACAATTTACCATTGTATTGGGTGTGTTGGGGACACAAGAGACTCTTTGTTATTTGTTTGCAGGGTTGCTTGAGAGAGACCATCTTCATCCTACGCCTCCTACCGATTGATAAACCTTAGGTCATCCACTTGAGGGAAATTTGCTACTGTCCTACAAACCTCTGCACTTGGAGGCCCAACAACGTCTACAAGAAGAAGGTTGTGTAGTAGACACCAATGATGGCCATATCATGTCACATATTTTGATTGCATGTGATGTTTATCTTTTATGCATCTTATTTTTCTTAGTACGGCGGTAGCATTATAAGATGATCCCTTAACTAAATTTCAAGGTACAAGTGTTCTCCTGAAGTATGCACCGTTGCGACAGTTCGTCGTGTTGAGACACCAGGTGATGATCGAGTGTGATAGACTCGAGTGCACATACAATGGGTGCAAGACAGTTTTGCACATGCGGAATACTCGGGTTAAACTTGATGAGCCTAGCATGTACAGACATGGTCTCGGAACACTGGAGACCGAAAGGTCGAACATGAGTCATATAGTAGATATGATCAACATGAAGATGTTCACCATTGAAGACTACTCCATCTTACGTGATGATCGGACTTGGTTTAGTTGATATGGATCATGTATCACTTAGACAACTTGAGGGATGTTGATTTAAGTGGGAGTTCATTAGTAATTTGATTAATTGAACTTAATTTATCATGAACTTAGTCTTGACAGTATTTGCATATCTATGTTGTATACCAATTGCTCACGATATAGCTCCCCTATTTTTGATATGTTCCTAGAGAAAACTAAGTTGAAAGATGAAAGTAGCAATGATGCGGACTAGGTCCGTGATCTGAGGGTTATCCTCATTGGTGCACAGAAGAATTACGTCCTTGATGCACTGCTAGGTGACAGACCTATTGCATGAGCAGATGCCAAAGTTATGAATGTTTGGCAAGCTCGATATGATGACTACTTAATAGTTTAGTGCACCATGCTTTACGGCTTAGAACCAGGACTTCAAAAACGTTTTGAATGCCACGAAGCATATGAGATGTGATATGTCTCCGTCATATCTACTTTTCCAAACACTTTTGCCCTTGTTTTGGACTCTAACTTGCATGATTTGAATGGAACTAACTCGGACTGGCATTGTTTTCAGCATAATTGCCATGGTGTTATTTATGTGTAGAAACAAAAGTTCTCGGAATGACCTAAAACCCCACGGAGATTATTTTTGCAAATAATAATAAAATACTGGCAAAGAATCAAGGCCAGGGGGACCACACCCTAGCCACGAGGGTGGGGGCGTTCTTGCCCCCCTGGGCGCGCCCCCCTGCCTCGTGGCCCCCCTGGAGCTCCACCGACCTCAACTCCAACTCCATATATTCGTGTTTGGGGAGAAAAAATAGAGGAGAAGGATTCATCGCGTTTTACGATACGGAGCCGCCGCCAAGCCCTAAACTCTCTCGGGAGGGCTGGTCTGGAGTTCGTTCGGGGCTCCGGAGAGGGGAATCCATCGCTGTCGTCATCATCAACCATCCTCCATCATCAATTTCATGATGCTCACCGCCATGCATGAGTAATCCCATCGTAGGCTTGCTGGACGGTGATGGGTTGGATGAGATTTATCATGTAATCGAGTTAGTTTTGTTAGGGTTTGATCCCTAGTATCCACTATGTTCTGAGATTGATGTTGTTGTGACTTTGCTATGCTTAATGCTTGTCAGTTGGGCCCGAGTGCCATGATTTCAGATCTGAACCTATTATGTTTTCATGAATATATGTGAGTCCTTGATCCTATCTTGCAAGTCTATAGTCACCTACTATGTGTTATGATCCGGCAACCCCGAAGTGACAATAATCGGGACCACTCCCGGTGATGACCGTAGATTGAGGAGCTCATGTGTTCACTATGTGTAAATGCTTTGGTACGGTACTCTATTAAAAGGGGGCCTTAATATCCCTTAGTTTCCGTTAGGACCCCGCTGCCACGGGAGGGTAGGACAAAAGATGTCATGCAAGTTCTTTTTCATAAGCACGTATGACTATATTCGGAGTACATGCCTACATTACATTGATGAATTGGAGCTAGTTCTGTATCACCCTAGGTTATGACTGTGACATGATGAACCACATCTAGCATAATTCTCCATCACCGATCCAATGCCTACAAGCTTTCCATATATTGTTCTTCGCTTATTTACTTTTCCATTGCTATTTTTATCATCACTACAAAATACCAAAAACATTACTTTTGCTACCGTTACTTTTGCTATCGTTACCACTACTATCATATTACTTTGATACTAAATACTTTGCTGCAGATATTAAGTTATCCAGGTGTGGTTGAATTGACAACTTAGCTGCTAATACTTGAGAATATTCTTTGGCTCCCCTTGTGTCGAATCAATAAATTTGGGTTGAATACTCTACCCTCGAAAACTGTTGCGATCCCCTATACTTGTGGGTTATCAAGACTATTTTCTGGCGCCGTTGCCGGGGAGCATAGCTCTATTCTTTGAGTCACTTGGGATTTATATCTGCTTATCACTATGAAGAACTTGAAAGATCCAAGAACCAAGATTTATCCCTCAACTATGAGGGGAGGTAAGGAACTGCCATCTAGCTCTGCACTTGATTCACCTTTTGTTTTGAGTAAGCTTGTGACACCTAAACATGCTTCTGCTATTAATTCTGATATGTCGCATATTATTGATGATGCCACTTCTGCTATGCAGGATACTTATGATGAAAGTACTTCTATGCTTGATACTACTGTGCCACTTGGTGAATTTCTTGATGAACAACTTGCTAGGGCTAGAGAGAATGAAATTATTGAAACTGATAATATTGATGAAAGTGATGATGAAGGCTCTCCTAATAAATATGAATTACCTCTTGTGCCTGAGGGCTATGTTATGGATGAAGAAACTAAAAGAGACTTTCTTGCATGCAATGATAGAAGTGATCTTAAGAAATTATTAGCTAAGCTTAAACAAAAAAACTTTGAATGCTAGAATGAAATATGATCCTGCTTATGCTACTTCACCTATCTTTGTTACTGATAAGGATTATGAATTCTCTATTGATCCTGATATAATTACTTTGGTTGAATCTGATCCTTTTTATGGCTATGAATCTGAAACTGTTGTGGCATATCTTACTAAATTAAATGATATAGCCACCCTGTTCACTAATGATGAGAGAACTCACTACTTTTATATCCTTAAAATATTCCCGGTCTCATTAAAGGGTGATGCTAAGATATGGTTTAATTCTCTTGATCCTGGTTGTGTGCGTAGTCCCCAGGATATGATTTATTACTTCTCTGCTAAATATTTCCTTGCTCATAATAAACAAGCTGCTTTAAGGGATATATATAATTTTGTGCAAATTGAAGAAGAGAGTCTCCCACAAGCTTGGGGGAGGCTTCTCCAATTACTTAATGCTTTGCCTGATCATCCTCTTAAGAAAAATGAAATACTTGATATCTTTTATAATGGACTAACCGATGCTTCCAGAGATTACCTGGATAGTTGTCCCGGTTTTGTTTTCAGGGAAAGAACACCGGATGAAGCTGAAATTCTATTGAACAACATGTTGACAAATGAAAATAATTGGACACTTCCTGAGCCTATTCCTAAACCAACTCCGAAGAAAAGGGGTGTTCTGTTTCTTAGTCCTGAAGATATGCAAGAGGCAAAGAAATCCATGAATGAAAAGGGTATTAAAGCTGAAGATGTTAAAAATTTACCTCCTATTGAAGAAATACATGGTCTTAATCTACCGCCTGTTGAAGAAATATATGGTTTTAATCCATCACCTATTGAAGAAACACATGGTCTTAATAACCCGACACGGGTAGTAAAGGTAAATTCTCTCTATAGATATGATAAAGCTGAAATCCCTCCTACTAAGTTTGCTAGCCAATGTTTGGATGAGTTTGATAGCTTTATGGTTAGGCAAGAAGACTTCAATGCTTACTTTGGTAGACAATTGAAACAAAATGCTTATATGATTGAACACTTGGGTGATTATATGTCTAGAGTTAAAGGTGAACTTAAACTCATTAGTAAACATGCTTCTATGGTTACCACTCAAGTAGAACAAGTACTTAAAGCTCAGAATGATTTGCTCAATGAATTAAATAGTAAGAAAAATGATAATGCTATTAGAGTTATGACTAGAGGTGGTAAAATGACCCAGGAACCTTTGTATCCTAAGGGCCATCCTAAGAGAATTGAGCAAGATTCTCAGATAAATAATATGGATGCACCTAGTCCTTCTAAAAGGAAGAAAAAGAAAAATGATAGGACTTTGCATGCTTCTAGTGAACCTGTTATTGACACACCTGAGAATCCCAATGATATCTCTATTTCTGATGCTGAAACACAATCTAGTAATGAACATGAACCTATTGAAAATGTTAATGATGATGTTCATGTTGATGCCCAACCCAGTAATGATAATGATATAGAAATTGAACATGTTGTTGATCTTGATAACCCACAATCAAAGAATCAACGTTATGATAAGAGAGACTTTGTTGCTAGGAAACACGGTAAGGAAAGAGAGCATTGGGTTAAGAAACCCATGCCTTTTCCTCCTAAGCCATCCAAGAAAAAGGATGGTGAGGATTTTGAGCGCTTTGTTGAAATGATTAGACCTATCTTTTTGCGTATGCGTTTGACTGATATGCTTAAAATGAATCCTTATGCTAAGTACATGAAAGATATCGTTACTAATAAAAGAAAGATACCGGAAGCTGAAATTTCCACCATGCTTGCTAATTATACTTTTAAGGGTGGAATACCTAAAAAGCTAGGAGATCCAGGAGTACCAACTATACCATGCTCCATTAAAAGAAACTATGTTAAAACTGCTTTATGTGATCTTGGAGCCGGTGTTAGTGTTATGCCTCTCTCTTTATATCGTAGACTTGATTTGAATAAATTGACACCTACTGAAATATCTTTGCAAATGGCAGATAAATCAACTGCTATACCTGTCGGTATTTGTGAGGATGTGCCTGTTGTGGTTGCAAACGTTACTATTTTAAAGGACTTTGTTATTCTTGATATTCCCGAGGACGATAGTATTTCTATTATTCTTGGAAGACCCTTTTTGAATACTGCAGGGGCTGTTATTGATTGCACCAAAGGCAATGTCACTTTTAATGTTAATGGTAATGAGCATACGGTACACTTTTCGAGGAAACAACCTCAAGCCCATAGTATCAATTCTATTGGAAAAATTCCATCGATCATTTTTGGAGGTTTTGAATTTCCTCTTCCTACTGTCAAGAAGAAATATGATATTCTTATTAGTGGGGATATGCATATCCCCGTTGAGGTAACATAGTGTCAGTCGAAATTTCTCCGGTTTCATGTTACTCGAAATGAGTTTGTTAGCAAGACTTGATCAACCTTGTTAGTGGATTCCTTTTGATGAGCATGAGATAGATGAAGTTAGAAAGCACAACTCTCTGTACCCTCTTTTTACTTTCTGTTATTTATATTAAATAAAGCAAAAATAGTAATTTCTGTCTGTTTTCTGAATTATCCATGTAATAAAAAATACCCCAAAAATAAAAGTTCTCCAAATGCCCTAAAATTTAAATATGATTTTTCTGGAATATTTGACAATATCTGGCACTGAGAACACAGCAGGGGGAGATGGCACCTGGCCACGAGGGTCCACGGCGCGCCCCCCTGCCTCGTGGGGCCACGGTGGCTCCCCTCCACTTATTCCTGCACCCACACACTCCTTCCTCCCAAAAAAATCACCATCCAGCTCAAGCACGAGTTCTAGCTCATTTTGCTGCGATTTCCGATCTCCTTGCTCAAGGCACCTCTCGCAAAACTGCTTTGGGGGATTGTTCCTTGGTATGTGACTCCTCCATTGGTCCAATCAGTTTTTGTTCTAGTACTTTATTCATTGCAAACTTGTGCTGCCTAGGTAACCATGTTCTTGAGCTTGCGCGTCAAATTTATATGGTTCCAAGTAGTTCTAATGCATGATATAGGTCCTAGGCACTTGTAGGAGTAGTTGCTATCAATTTTGTTGAGCTTGGTTCACTTTTATTTGAAGTTACTAAAAATTTTAGAAATTTTTCAGAAGAAGAAATATGTTTAGGAAAATGTACCAAGGTGGTCCTTCAAGGAAGCAAGGACCCAGGCTTGCAGTGCGTGATGCTGATGATGAGCCACCGAGGGACGCTCCAGTATGGCCCTGTGAATGGCCTTCAGAGGACTTCGTGGATCGAGCAGGAATTAAAGAAGAATTTAATGCATATTTGCGTAACGCTGATCTTGTGAGCTTCGAGGCAGAAAAGTGCCGTCAATACCACTATCTCACTAGTTCCTTTGTGAGGAGGTTTGAATTTTCATCTTCACGCAATTCCCAAACTGTCCTGTTTGATCTTTATGAAAATTATTAAACTATGGACTTAGAGGATTTTACCACTGCTTGCAAACTTCCACAACGGGGTAGTGCTAGTGAACCTCGCAAATCTGAGTTTAGAGATTTTCTTGCTTGTATAACTGTGGGGAATCTAGAGATATAGCACAAGGTACCATAGGGAGCATTCATTCCTGCTATACATTATTTTGCTCTCTTCATAGGTAGGTCCATAAATGGTAAAGATGAAGCATGCCATATGTGTGTCCCTGACCTTAGTATTCTTAGGAGTGCTGTGTTAGAAGATAAATCTTATAACTTGGGAGCTATTGTTGCACGTAGGTTGCATCATAATAGATTTAATGGAGATTTCTTTGGTGGAATTTATGCAACCCGTATAGCTAATTTTCTTGGTATAACCATACATGAGGATGATATTGAGTTGCCTCCTACTTATTTGGATTATGAGGCTATGGTTCGTCATCATTTTGTTGAAAGGAACGATTAGTTCCTCCAATACCGACTAATCTTTGACAGACGACGCACCTATCACGTCGCTCTCCCTGATTCTACTTTCTTTGACTTTCAGGCAAAAGGGAGATATTTTATAACCAGAGAGGAGGCGGAACAGTATAAGAGGAGGGGCTGAGATAGCTCACCTCCAAGCTGCAGCCCACGATGAAATGACTACTGCATCTCAGTACGACCCCAATTACAACTTTGGATATCCGCCAGGCCATCCATGGCAATAGACCAACTTAGGCCAAAAGCCTAAGCTTGGGGGAGTACATATTTCTCACCGACATTACATTTATGTTCACATACTCATTGCTAGATGTCGGTGCTCATACTTTTTCATTGTAAAATCCATGCTAGTTTATTTATTTTTTATGCTTTCTTCTTGTGTGTTTGATAAACCTTAAGAAAAACAAAAAAATAGTAGTAGCTTTTAGCTATTTTATTTTTCTTGTTGTACTAGTAATAACTAAAAAGAAAACTCAAAAAGATTTCCCTTTCTTCTTTTGTTTGTTGGGAGCTTTCCCGTGTAAATAGTTTTATTTCTTTTCTTTTCTTTGGGGGTCGGGAGGACAAAACCATAATGAAAATGTTGAGTGGCTCTTATATGCATTATTGTTGATCTAACAAAGATCCCATATTACCTTGTCTTCTCTCTTGAATTGAATGCTTGCAGATTCCAGCTTAGTCCAAGGCATGTGCAGTATTATTATTATTATTCACATCATTCGGTCGTGCAAGTGAAAGGCAATTATGACGATATATGATGGACTAATTGAGATGGGACAAGCTGGTATGAAATCGACCTCTCTTGTTTTTGTAAATATGATTAGTTCATCGTTCCTGATTCAGCCTATTATGAATTATGTTTGCAATGACAATTAGAGATTATAGTTGCTTATGCCATGCTTAATTAGCTAGGAGCTTATAATGGTTTACCTTGCGTGCCAACATGCTATTAAAATGGTTGTGATGTGGTATGATAGGGTGGTATCCTCTTTTGAACGATTCGAGTGGCTTGACTTGGCACATGTTCACACATGTAGTTGAAATAAAATCAACATAGCCACTACGATATTTATGTTCATGGTGCATTATATCCTACTCATGCTTGCATTCGGTGTTGATTAATTTTAATGCATGTTCATGACTGTTGTCGCTCTCTAGCTGGTCGCTTCCTAGTCTTTTTCTAGCCTTCACCTGTACTAAGCGGGAATACTGCTTGTGCATCCAATCCCATAAACCCCAAAGTTGTTCCATATGAGTCCACCATACCTACCTATATATAGTATCTACCTGCCGTTCCAAGTAAATTTGTATGTGCCAAACTCTAAACCTTCAAATGAACATTCTGTTTTGTATGCTCGAATAGCTCATGTATCAACTAGGGATGTCCGTATCTTCCATGTTAGGCGGGTTATTCTTAAGAGGAGTGGACTCCGCTCCTCACTCACGAGAAAATGGATGGTCACCGGGATGCCCAGTCCCATGCGTTATGCAAATCAAATCAAAATAGTTGCAAACAAAACTCCCCCGGGACTGTTGTTAGTTGGAGGCACTCGTTGATTCGAGCAAGGCATGGATTGATGCTTGTTGGTGGAGGGGGAGTATAAACTTTACCATTCTGTTTGAGAACCGCCTATAATGTGTGTAGCATGGAAGATATTACCAGCTCTTGGTTGTTATGTTGACAATGAAAGTATACCGCTCAAAATATTATTCACCTATATTTCAAAATTGAGCTCTGGCACCTCTACAAATCCCTGCTTCCCTCTGCGAAGGGCCTATCTATTTACTTTTATGTTGAGTCATCATCCTCTTATTAAAAAGCACCAGTTGGAGAGCACCACTGTCATTTGCATTCATTACAGTTAGTTTACATTGAGTATGACTTGACTGGATCTCTTTTACCATGAATTACAATTTCTAGTCAGTCCTTGATCTTTAAAGGTGCTCTGCATTTATGTTTTGCAGTCTCAGAAAGGGCTAGCGAGATACCATGTTGTTATATCATATTATGATTGTTTTGAGAAAGTGTTGTCATCCGAGATTTATTATTATTGCTCGCTAGTTGATTATGCCATGGATATGAGTAAACATGAGACCTAAGGGCATCTCCAGCCGTTGGCCCCCCAGGGGGCGTCAAAAAGCGCCGTCTGGGGGTGAGCCGGCGCAAAAAATGGCCCTGGGGGCGAGTCGGTCCCTAGCCGTCGGCCCCCAGGGCCACCCCCAGGCGCGTAATAAAAAAAAGAAGGACCGTTCGGCGAAGTTATGATAAAAACTAGTTAAATTTCGGCCAAACATGGCAAATTTCGGTGAAATTCGCGCATTTTCATTACATTAACCTAATCTAAAAAAAGGGGCTGAAGTCGTCGCCGCCATCGTCGTCGTCGGCCTTCTCCTCCTTGACGCGGGCGCCCCTGCTGGACCCCTGCCCAGCGTCGCCATGGCGGACTGGCGGCGACGCGTCGTCGTCGTCATCGCTGTCGCATAAGACGACGACCCCGCCTTCATCGCGGCCGCATCGGCGCTCCTCGAAGCGGCGTAGGGCGGCGCACTGGCGCTCCTTCTCCTTCTCCCGACGCGCCTTCTCCATCTCAATGGAGTCTTGGCGCGCCCATTCTAGGGCCGCGTCATCGTCCTCGAACTCCGCCTTCACCGGCGCCAGCCCCGGCTCCGTCTTTGGCTTGACGAAGCGCGGAGGAGCCGACGAGGGGGAGGCACGCCGGCCGCCCTTGTTGATGACGATGCCGGCGCTGCGAGTGCGCCGGCCGAGCGGCGTCTCTGCCACGGGCTCGGCCTTGACACCGAGAAGGGCCGGAGTGCCGGAGGAGTGCGACCAGGATCGGGAGGAATAAGAGGAGGAGGAGGACCCGAACCTCCTTGGCACCCACGGCCCGGTGCGTCGGTGCTGCGCCGGGGCGGCCACCCTCGCCGGGGGGTACGCCAACGGCGGGTCGTTGCCACCCTTGAGGTACGTGAGCATGCCCTCGAGTGTGGGGCCGGGGACGCCCCACCACAGGTGGCGCCCCTCGCTGTTCTGTCGGCCGCCGACCACCGGCGCGTCGTTGGTGGACGCCAAGCGCTGCTGCTGGCGGCGCTCGAAATACGCCGCCCATGCCGCGTGGTTGTCGGCGACGTACTGGGGGAGGGAGAGTTGCGCGTCGGTGAGGGAGGCGCGCACGACCTCGACTTCCTCGGCGAAGTACTTCGGCTTCACCGCGGCGTCGGGCAACGGGGGAATGGGCACTCCCCCGGCGCTGAGTCTCCACCCCGTCGGCCCGGCGCGCATGTCCGGCGGCGCCGGGATGTTCGCTTGGAACAGGAGCCAGGACTCCTGTTCGCGGAGCGAACGGCGGCCGAAGCCGTTGGCCGCCGCCTCATCTTTGGGGAAGCGTTCTGCCATGGTGACAGCGGGGCTGGGCGGGCTCGGGAGAGGTAGAGGGAGGGGCTGGGCGGCGGCGTTCAGGAGAGGTAGGGAGAGGGAGGGGCTGGACAGCAGCGAGGGGCGGGGCTGGTGTGGGCACAGGCGAGTGGAGGCCACCGGCTTTTATAGCCGCGCCGCGCCCATGTGTACCCGTGCGAGGGAGGGGAGGCATCGACGCGCCGTCTCGTGACGCGTCGCCCGTGAGGAATCAATGGCAAGGCTGACCGGCGGCAGCCTTGCCATTGATTCCCCGCGGGAACCGAGGCCGTTGGGGGAAGACGAGGCGCCGAGTCGCTGACACGGCTGGCCCATGGCTTTTTCGCGCCAAAACAGCTCGCCCCGGTGCCCCCCCAGCGCGCCAGGTTCGGCCTGGGTCCGCCGGTGCTGTTTTCGGCCCAAGCCGGCGAAAATCGGGCTTCTGGGGGCGCGACTGGGCCGTTTTTTCGGCGCCGGCGCGAAAAAATCACCTGGGGAGGCCTTCCTGGGGCGCGGCTGGAGATGCCCTAAGTGTTATTGTGAATATGGTTAGTTCATAATCTTTGCTGAAAACTTGAATGTTGGCTTTACATATTTACAACAACAAGAGCAAACAGAGTTTGTAAAAGTTTTTCTTTATCACTTTCAGTTTGTCAACTGAATTGCTTGAGGACAAGCAAATATTTAAGCTTGGGGGAATTGATACGTCTCCGTCATATATACTTTTCCAAACACTTTTGCCCTTGTTTTGGACTCTAACTTGCATGATTTGAATGGAACTAACCTGGACTGAAGCTCTTTCAGCAGAATTGCCATAGTGTTATTTATGTGCAGAAACAAAAGTTCTCGGAATGACCTGAAACTCCATAGAGATTATTTTTGTAAATAATAAAAAATACTGGCAAAGAATCAAGGCCAGGGGCCCACACCCTAGCCACGAGGGTGGGGGGGCGCGCATGCCCCCCTGGGCGCGCCCCCTACCTCGTGGGCCCCCTGGAGCTCCATCGACCTCAACTCTAACTCCATATATTCGTGTTCGGGGAGAAAAAATAGAGGAGAAGGATTCATCGCGTTTTACGATACGGAGCCGCCGCCAAGCCCTAAACTCTCTTGGGAGGGCTGATCTGGAGTCCGTTCGGGGCTCCGGAGAGGGGAATCCGTTGCCGTCGTCATCATCAACCATCCTCCATCACCAATTTCATGATGCTCACCGTCGTGCGTGAGTAATCCCATCATAGGCTTGCTGGACGGTGATGGGTTGGATGAGATTTATCATGTAATCGAGTTAGTTTTGTTTGGGTTTGATCCCTAGTATCCACTATGTTCTGAGATTGATGTTGCTATGACTTTGCTATGCTTAATGCTTGTTAGTTGGGCCCGAGTGCCATGATTTCAGATCTGAACCTATTATGTTTTCATGAATATATGTGAGTTCTTGTTCCTATCTTGCAAGTCTATAGTCACCTACTATGTGTTATGATCCGGCAACCCCGAAGTGACAATAATCGGGACCACTCCCGGTGATGACCGGAGTTTGAGGAGTTCATGTGTTCACTATGTGTTAATGCTTTGGTACGTACTCTATAAAAAGGGGGCCTTAATATCCCTTAGTTTCCGTTAGGACCCCGCTGCCACGGGAGGGTAGGAAAAAAGATGTCATGCAGGTTCTTTTCCATAAGCACGTATGACTATATTCGGAATACATGCCTACATTACATTGATGAATTGGAGCTAGTTCTGTGTCACCCTAGGTTATGACTGTTACATGATGAACCACATCCGGCATAATTCTCCATCACCGATCCAATGCCTACGAGCTTTCCATATATTGTTCTTCGCTTATTTACTTTTCCGTTGCTATTGTTATCATCACTACAAAATACCAAAAACATTACTTTTGCTACCATTACTTTTTCTCTTGTTACCACTACTATCATATTCCTTATCTACTAAATACTTTGTTGCATATATTAAGTTATCCAGGTATGCTTGAATTGACAACTCAAGTGCTAATACTTGAGAATATTCTTTGGCTCCCCTTGTGTCGAATCAATAAGTTTGGGTTGAATACTCTACCCTCGAAAACTGTTGCCATCCCCTATACTTGTGGGTTATCAAGATGTTCCAAGAGTAGAAATTGGTATTTCACACTCATGCCCATGTCGAGAGGTATGAGACCTCTAACAAGTACTTTGACTACAAGATGGGGGAGAATAGCTCAGCTAGTGAGCATGTGCTCAGAATGTGTGGGTACTACAATCACTTGAATCAAGTGGGAGTTAATCTTCCAGATAAGATAGTGATTGACAGAGTTCTCTAGTCACTATCACCAAGCTACTAGAACTTCATGATGAACTATAATATGCAAGGGATGATGAAAATGACTCCCGAGCTCTTCGCGGCGCTGAAACCGGCAAAGGTAGAAATCAAGAAAGAGCATCAAGTGTTGATGGTTAACAAGACCACTAGTTTAAAGCAAAAGGGCACGCAAGGGAAAGAAAGGGAACTTCAAGAAGAATGGCAAGCAAGTTGTCACCCCCGTGAAGAAGCCCAAAGCTGGACCTAAGCCTGAAACTGAGTACTTCTACTACAAAGGAATGGTCACTAGAAGCGGAACTGCCCCAAATACTTGGCGGATAAGAAGGATGGCAACGTGAACAAAGGTATATTTGATATACATGTTATTGATGTGTAACTTACTAGTATTCGTAGTAGCCCCTCGGTATTTGATACTGGTTTAGTTGCTAAGATTAGTAACTCGAAACAGGAGTTGTAGAATAAACAGAGACTAGTTAAGGGTGAGGTGACGATGTGTGTTGGAAATGATTCCAAGGTTGATACAATCACCATCGTACACTCCCTCTACCTTCGGGATTAGTGTTGAACCTAAATAAATATTATTTGCTGTTCGCGTTGAGCATGAATATGATTTGATCATGTATATTGCAATACAATTATTCATTTAAGTCGGAGAATAATTGTTGTTCTGTTTACATGAATAAAACCTTCTATGGTCATACACCCAATGTAAATGGTTTATTGAATCTCGATCGTAGTGATACACATATTCATAATATTGATGCCAAAAGATACAAAGTTGATAATGATAGTGCAACATACTTGTGGCACTACTATTTAGGTCATATTGGCGTGAAGCGCATGAAGAAACTCCATGCGGATGGACTTTTGGAATCACTTGATTATGAATCATTTGATACTTCCGAACCATGCCTTATGGGCAAGATGACTAAAACTCCGTTCTCCGGATCAATGGAGCGAGCTAATGACTTATTGGAAATAATACATACCGATGTATGCGGTCCGATGAGTGTTAAAGCTCGCGGCAGATATCGTTATTTTCTCACCTTCGTAGATGATTAAGTAGGTATGGGTATATCTACTTGATGAAACACAAGTCTGAAACATTTGAAAACTTCAAACAATTTCAGAGTGAAGTGGAGAATCATTGTAACAAGAAAATAAAGTTTCTACGATCTGATTGTGGAGGCGAATATTTGAGTTATGAGTTTGGCCTTCATTTAAAACAATGTGGAATATTTTCATAACTCATGCCACCTGGAACACCATAGCAAAATGGTGTGTCCAAACATCGCAATCATACTTTATTAGATATGGTGCAATCTATGATGTCTCTTACCGATTTACCACTATATTTTTGGGGTTATGCATTAGAGAGAACTGCATTCACGTTAAATAGGGCACCATCTAAATCCGTTGATACGACACCATATGAACTATGGTTTGGCAAGAAACCTAAGCCATCGTTTCTTAAAGTTTTGGGTTACGACACTTATGTCAAAAGGCTTCAGCCTGATAAACTCGAACCCAAATCGGAGAAGTGTGTCTTCATAAGTTACCCTAAGGAAACAATTGGGTACACCTTCTACCACATATACAAAGGCAAGATTTTTGTTGCCAAGAATGGAACCTTTCTAGAGAAGGAGTTTCTCTCGAAAGAAGTGAGTGGGAGGATAGTACAACTTGATGAGGTAATTGTACCTTCTCTCGAATTGGAAAGTAGCTCATCAGAGAAATTCATTCCCGTGATGCCTACACCAACTAGATAGGAAGCTAATGATGATGATCATGAAACTTTAGATCAAGTAACTATTGAACCTCATAGGTCAACCAGAGCATGATCCGCACCATAGTGGCATGGTAATCATGATCTGGAAGTCATGTTACTAGATCATGGCAAACCTACAAACTATGAATAAGCTATGATGAGTCCAGATTCTGATAAATGGCTCGAGGCCATGAAATCTGAGATAGGATCCATGTATGAGATCAAAGTGTGGACTTTGGTGGACTTACCCGATGATCGGCGTGCCATAGAGAATAAATGGATCTTCAAGAAGAAGACTGGTGCTGATGGTAATTGAGGGAGTCCTGGATTATGGGGTCTCCGGACAGCCGGACTATATCCTTTGGCCGGACTGTTGGACTATGAAGATACGAGATTGAAGACTTCGTCCCGTGTCCGGATGGGACTCTACTTGGTGTGGGAGGCAAGCTAGGCAATACAGATATGTATATCTCCTCCTTTGTAACCAACCTTGTGTAACCCTAGCCCCCTTTTGTGCCTATATAAACCGGAGGGTTTTAGTCCATAGGACAACAGACAATCATACCATAGGCTAGCTTTTAGGGTTTAGCCTCTCTGATCTCGTGGTAGATCGACTCTTGTAATACTCATATAATCAAGAACAATCAAGCAGGACGTAGGGTATTACCTCCATCAAGAGGGCCCAAACCTGGGTAAACATCGTGTCCCCCGCCTCCTGTTACCATCCGCCTTAGACGCACAGTTCGGGACCCCCTACCGGAGATCCGCCGGTTTTGACACCGACATTGGTGCTTTCATTGAGAGCTCCATTGTGTTGTCACCATAAGGCTTGATGGCTCCTTCGATCATCGCTAGCGATGCGGTCCAGGGTGAGGCTTTCCTCCCCATACAGATCTTCATATTCGGCGGCTTTGCACTGCGGGCCAATTCGCTTGGCCTTCTGGAGTAGATTGAGAGCTACGCCCCTGGCCATCAGGGCAGATTCGGAAACTTGAACTACACGGCCGACATTCACGGAGACTTGATCTTCGATGAATTCGGGCCCATGTCGGACGCGCCATACAGTCGTGACGAGCATGACGTAACTCTGTCGTCGGACAATGTTCGGGAGATCGCATCCGCAACTACTCCGTCCATCAATCCGGAGCAAGTCGCGCCATCCGAGAGCGGAGGGATGGACCCCGCCATGGAGGTCGCACTCTCAGTGGCGTTAGAGCCGGATACTGACTTCACTCCTTACGAGAGCCGTGTTGCCGAACCACTGGATTCATCTCCGGCCATGGACTCCGAGCCGCTCGAATCCGACTGGGCGCCGATCATGGAGTTCACCTCCGCGGATATCTTTCAGCACTCACCTTTCGGGGATGTGCTAAATTCATTAAGGTCTCTCTCCCTTTCAGGAGAACCTTGGCTGAACTATGTCCGGCTAGAATGGGATGCGGACGACAAAGAAATTCGCTGCCCACCCACCACCCACTTAGTAGCCACCATCGACGACTTAACCGACATGCTCGACTTCGGCTCCGAAGACTTCGACGGTATGGACGACGAAGCCGGAGACGAACAGGATCCACCGCCCTCGGGGCACTAGACCGCCACCTCATCATATGATATATACATGGTGGACACCGCCAAAGAAGCCAATGGCGACGAGACAGCGGAGGATGACCCCTCCAAGAAGCAACCCAAGCGCCGACGTCAGCGGCACCGCTCTAAGTCCCGCCACAGCAAGAGCAGTGATACCGACACAAGAGATAATAACAATCCGGATAGCGCCAAAGACAACAACAATCCCCTCCAGCACGGTGCAGAGCTAGAGGACGAACAAGCTAGCCCTCCAGAGCAGGCAGCAGATGGAGAACCGGAGGAGGACAATTACATGCCTCTCTCCGAAGACGAGGCGAGCCTCGGCGATGACGAGTTTACCGTGCCTGAGGACCCCGTCGAGCAAGAGCGCTTCAAGCGCCGGCTCATGGCCATGGCAAATAGCCTAAAGAAGAAACAACAACAACTTCAAGCTGATCAAGACTTTCTAGCAGACAGGTGGACCGAAGTCCTTGCGGCCAAGGAGCATGAACTCGAGCGCCCATCCAAGAGTTACCCAAAACGCAGGTTACTACCTCACCTCGAGGAGGAAGCATTGAAACCTCATTCACCAGTGTATGATGCGGCTGACCGGCCACTACGCGGCCGAGCCAGGGAGGCGTTTCAGCCTAAAGATCAGACCGCACCCCGTCGCCACTCAGTCAAAAATACTAAGGCCCGGGGCAACACAGAGGACCTGCGAGACATCTTGGATAGTAAGGCAAAAATCGCAAGGTCAATATACGGGACACGGGCACGTGCACCCACACGGGACGATGATCGTCGCGTCGGATACACCAAGAGTAAATCCGGCCGGGCCGAATATAGCAGACAAGACTCATACGAACTACGTCGGGATATAGCCCGGCACAGAGGTGCCGCACACCCCCTATGCTTCACTGATGAAGTTATGAATCATGAATCCTCGGATGGTTTCAAAACCGTAAATATCGAATCATACGATGGCACAACAGATCCTGCTGTATGGATTGAAGATTTCCTCCTCCACATCAACATGGCTCGCGGTGATGATCTACATGCCATCAAGTACCTCCCACTAAAACTCAAAGGACCAGCTCGGCATTAGCTGAGTAGCTTGCTAGCAGATTTCGTTGGCAGTTGGGAGGATCTGGAAGATGCTTTTCTTGACAACTTCCAGGGAACTTATGTGCGGTCGCCAGATGCTGATGACTTGAGCCACATAACCCAGCGGCCAGGGGAATCGGCCAGAAAATTATGGACACAGTTCCTGACTAAGAAAAATCAAATTGTAGACTGTCCGGATGCAGAGGCCCTAGCGGCATTCAAGCATAACATCTGTGACGAGTGGCTCGCCCGCCACCTTGGCTAGGAGAAGCCGAAATCTATGGTAGCCCTCACGACACTCTTGACCCGCTTTTGCGCGGGCGAGGACAGCTGGCTGGCTCACAGCAACAACACATCAAGGAATCCGGATACCTCGGATACCAAAGATGCTAACGGTAGGCAGCGTCATAATAGACCAAAGCGCCACAATAACGGCGATAACACCGAAGATACGGCAGTTAATGCCGGATTCAGAGGCTCTAGATCCGGTCAGCGGAAAAAGCCATTTAAAATAAATACTCCGGCTCTGTCCAGTCTGGATCGCATACTGGATCGCTCGTGTCAAATCCACGGCACCCCCGACAAGCCAGCCAATCCCACCAACAGAAAATGCTGGGTGTTCAAGCAGGCCGACAAGTTAAATGCCGAGAATAAGGACAAGGGGCCGCACAACAATGACGAGGAGGATCCCCGGCCGCCGAACATAGGAGGACAGAAGGGGTTTCCCCCACAAGTCAAGACGGTGAACATGATATACGCAACCCACATTCCCAAGAGGGAGCGGAAGCGTGCACTAAGGGATGTCTACGCGATGCAGCCCGTCGCCCCAAAGTTCAACCCATGGTCTGCATGTCCGATCACCTTCGATCGCAGGGACCACCTCACTAGCATCCGTCATGGCGGATCCGCCGCACTGGTCCTAGACCCCATCATTGACGTATTTCACCGCACTCGAGTCCTTATGGATGGCTGCAGCAGCCTGAACCTGCTTTATCAGGATACAGTGTGAAAAATGGGTATCGATCCCTCGAGAATCAAACCCAGCAAAACCACCTTTAGAGGCGTCATCCCAGGTGTAGAGGCCCATTGGACAGGCTCAATCACACTGGAAGTGGTCTTCGGATCACCGGATAACTTCCGAAGCGAAGAGTTAATCTTCGACATCGTCCCGTTTCGCAGTGGCTATCATGCACTGCTCGGACGGACAGCATTTGCAAAATTCAATGCAGTGCCGCATTACGCATACCTCAAGCTCAAGATGCCAGGACCTCGCGGGGTTATAACAGTAAATGGAAACACAGAACGCTCGCTCCGTACGGAAGACCACACTGC
Source organism: Triticum dicoccoides (assembly GCF_002162155.2). Lineage (NCBI taxonomy): Eukaryota > Viridiplantae > Streptophyta > Magnoliopsida > Poales > Poaceae > Triticum > Triticum dicoccoides. The sequence continues at coordinate 395,715,779 of NC_041388.1, read as the reverse complement.
GGCCCTTGCGGCAGAGGCACAAAGCAGCCTGTTCAGGCAGACCACTCATTCACTATCACAGCCCCCGGACACCTTCAAGCGAGTCTGGAACAAGCTGCAACAGGATCGCTTGGCATGATTAGAGCTCGCCTAGCAATCCGGCCCCCGTCCCAGTCCCAGTGAAGCGACGAAATCCGCGCCGCGCGTACATAACTACGCATTGAAAATACCATGGACATAGGCGGGGGCACAATCAGGACACGCCCCACATTGTGGCTTAACCACACTAGGGGTTGTACACCTGTGACATTCCGTTTCTCTTTCAGGGCCTAACTCTTCGAAAGCCCTTTCCGGCAGTACGATTGTCGGACACATTCCGGAAGCGACAACCAAGGTGGCAAGAAGCTAACATGAACACGGGAACCGCCAGGTGGTCTCTAGTAATACTTGATATACCTGTTTTTCACTATTTATGCATAGCTTGCCCTGGGATAGGACATTTCGAATTGTCCTACTTTATGCTTATTGCACTACTTGTACCAGTACGCTTCAACGTATTATTCAAATAACAATGCATATCATTAATCTGTCATTGCATTATTTAAGTTTTTCTGTTTTCTCTTATACATCCATTTAAGACAATCCGCACCCGCACGTTCGGGTACGGTTAGTATGCCAGGGGCTCTCGTTTACCCCACAATACGGTGCATGAAGTCCGAACACTTTCGACGGTGCGGCACTCCGAACTTATAGCATTATATGCATCAGCTCCGAATCATGTCTTTGGTCAAATGTTGGGTCACCCGGCTCCCATGCTTTGGTACCTTACGTTCCGCTATATCGGCTAAGGTAGCGGTGGGAGAACTACTGCGATTGTGTCCCGGTTCTTCCAGATGAGCACCTCAGTAGAGAAAGCCAAAAACTGACTGTCATGATAAGGCGAGAGACTGGTCGCTGTTCGAGAGGTCTCAAGTCCTTAAAGACTTTTTCCGCTTCGGGCGAGGAGTCGGCCTTGTCCGGCTTAGGCGTGTATAGCGCCCCAAATTCGGCCCTCCGAATACCAGGGGCTTCACCAAAAATTTAAAATTATAGACTTGTATGGCTAAGTGAGAGTGATAAAGCATTATAGTCCGATTGCCTGGTTCATTGCGCTGAACACCTCCCTTGAAGGATCCAAAATTGGGGTAAAGAGTGTTTACATTTACCCCGAACACCCCAGTACTAGTTACATGGGGGTAGAAGCCGACGACTGGCCAACTCTCAGATTTTATAAAAACGGCCGCACAAAAGGTAATATTTTAAATTAAGAAAGCATCGCATGGCGCATAAGAACTCGTTTCATATTACAGGATCACATGGCCATGTTCATTCAAAAATTACATCCTTGGCACACTCATCTGCCACTAAGCGGGAACCCTTCAGGACGCTCTCATAGTAATTCTCGGGGTAGCGATGCTCCTTGCCCTCTGGCGGCCCCTCCTTCACCAGCTTCACGGTGTCCAGCTTCGCCCAGTGCACCTTTGCCCGGGCAAAAGCCCTGCATGCACCTTCGATGCAGACGGACCTCTTGATGACTTCAAGCCGTGGGCAGGCTTCCACAAGCCGCCTCACCAGACCGAAGTAGCTACCGGACAGGGACTCGCCAGGCCACATCCGGACTATAAGGCCCCTCATGGCCTGTTCGGCCGCCTTGTGAAGTTCGACCAACTGCTTCAGCTGGTCGCTCAAGGACAGGGAGTGTTCGGTCCCAGTATACTGAGACCAGAACGAGTTCTCCGCTGAGCTCCCTTCCTCAGCCCGGTAAAACTCCGTGACATCTAGTACACTGCGGGGAAGATCTTCAAACGCTCCTGGAGAGCTCCGAACTCTGGTAAGAAAAAGGAAAGCACTACAAAAAAAGACACATCCGTGACATTTTGGGCCGAACAAAAAAAAATTCTGTCATACATATGACACTTCTATGACGATAATTGTGACAAAACCCGGTATCATCATAGATGTGGTGGGCTCCTACTTCTATGACAAAAAATCATGACAAAAAATGGGCTTTTTGTCCTGGGCGGGCCGGAGACACAGCTGCATGACATTCTTTGGGCCGTCCATAACAGAAAATTTTGGGGAGTTCCCGGTTACGGTGGGAGGTCGGGGGCCGAGCGATGCATGTTTCTCTCGTACACATACGCATGTGTGTGCGAGGTGTTGGTTCTAACTGAACCCGAGCAAGGCGTTGGGCTCTAACTGAACCCGAGCGACTGCACTGCAGGCTACACATTACTGAACCCGAGCGGTCGATCGATGGCTGTTAACTGAACCCGACCGAGCGATTCCTTTGCTACTGCTGCTAACTGAAGTCGACCGATGGGATGAACAATGAGCGTTGCG
>NC_041388.1:395626506-395713030 GCF_002162155.2 Triticum dicoccoides | reverse complement strand
TATGTTTCCTCCGTTTTGCGGTACGCCACACCCCTCCCGATCAACAGGACCCCCGTTTCGACCGTAGGAGGTCTATTTCCTCCGTTTTGCGGTACGCCACACCCCTCCCGATCAACAGGACCCCCGTTTCGACCGTAGGAGGTCCGTTTCCTCCATTTTGCGGTACGCCACACCCCTCCCGATGAACAGGATCCCATTTTGAATGTGGCCGGTCGAACACAAGGCCGTTTCCTCCATTCTGCAGTATGCCAGGCCTCGTTTCCATCGTCTGTTCCATCCAAGCCCTCCCGATGAACACGACACATTCCGTTGCCTCCCCATGAACACGACGCATTTCGTTGCCTCCCCATGAACACGACGACGACGCTGTTTCTCCGTTCCGACCCAGCCATGTACACGAGCCCTGGCCATACGTATGCGCGAGTAGGCGTTCGAGACCCCGCCCGTATGTACACATACGTGGCCGTATTTTCTTTCTTGCACCCTGGCCGCTGTACATACGTGTACATGCTACGTGCGTGCCTCTACTACGACACGTGCGCGCCTCTACTACGACACGTGCGCGCCTCTACATCGACCAGTATGTACGTACACGTTCGCGACCAGAATGACAATGCTACATACGCTTTGACCAGGTGGGTCCCGACTGTTAGGCACTTCCTTGCCTGCGAAGATGTAGCTGGTGGGTCCCAGCAGTCAGGGGGCGAATCGTTTTTTGCCCGGACGCACTTCCTTGCGTGCGAAGGTGTAGCTAGTGGGTCCCAGCAGTCGGGGGCCTGGTGGGTCCCAGCAGTCAGGGGGTGAATCGTTTTTTTCGGACGCACTTCCTTGCATGCGAAGATGTAGCTCGTGGGTCCCAGCAGTTAGGGGGCGAATCATTTTTTTCGCAAAATACGGTGGCCCGTCCAGTGGGTCCCCGCTGTCAGGTGGAGGAATAATTATTTTGCGCGTAATAAGGAGGCACTTCTTTGCGGCTGCCGTGGACCCAGCTGTCAGCCTCTCCACATACAGTACTCTTCCGATGGAAGTCGGTCCTTAACCACGTTGACCACGCCGCGCCAAGAGCACCAGGGCGGTGGTTTGGATGATGGCGAGGCCTAGGAAGGGGACGACGCAAAGACGGGGAAGACGCAGAAGTGGAAGCCCGCATGGAGAGGAGTACGAGGGTTCACTGCTTCAGCTGCGGTGTGAGGCTGCCGTCGCCGCAGAATAACATGGGGTGTGGGTGAGTAGAGATATGGCCTGGCCAACGGTGGGAGTAGTACGGGGCGATAAGGCCTCCGCGGCATCACAGCCGGCCACGGGAGGCAGGAGCACGCGACACGATCGGCGCTGCTTTGGGCGGCTGGAGCAAGAAGACCAGAGGTTGAAGAAGCACTACGGCCGTTGGATGGACATCGTACGATCACTGCAGCTAGAATCGTTTATATTGACTAAGTTGACAAAGCCCTTGGTACGCGTCAACTTAGTAGGCCCACAGCTCGGATTTGACAGAGAACATATATCCCATTTGCGATTTGTAAGAATGTACAGCCCATTTTTTAATTCTAATGGAATTTACTACATCCCATTTACAGTTTGTTAAAAGTACATCCCAACTTCTAGCTAGGACAACAATTAATAATTTCAAACAACCGCTCAAAACAGGATTAAAAAAAAATTCCCACATTTTCATGGGATCCGATATATTTTTATTCAAAATTTCTAGTCAGGTTAAATATAATTTCAAAATAAAGTTGTATTACGTTAAAATCCAACGAAATATTGCGTGCGCAACAAGTAATGAAATTAAAATTTTCAAATTCCAAAAATAATATATTTTTCAAACTAATTACGTGTTTGGTGCATAGTAACTGTCCAGTTATTATAATTACATCCCATTTATTATTTCTTAAAGTCCATTTTCTTCTTAAGCCTAATGCATACCTCCTAGGATAGTTTGTAGCCCAATGAGGTGGAGAATAACAAGTTCACCCGGATATTGTGTACAACTGTCGGCCCAGTTGCATTGCTGATATTGAAAAAAAACTATTTTTTATACACACATTAAAAAAAATTGTATAGATAAGGAACATTTTTATACACACATTTAACAATTTTTAAATACATGATTAATACTTTTTAAAACATATTTTTTTATCAACAGTGGGCCCACAGCGAGCGGAGGAGGTCACAATACACATATTTTTTAACTACATGATTAACATTTTTGCAAAAACAATTAGCCCACAGCGAGCCAATTAGCTCCACTCGGCACACAGTGGCCGACAGGGGCCAGTCGGCCAGCTGTAGGCCGACTGGAATCCAATCGGCCTGCTGTGGGCCGACTAGGCCCAGTCGGCCTGCAGCGGGCGGACGGTAAATGTATTATTTTAAAAAATAGCGAAAAAAGGCATGTGTAGTATAGTACAACCTAACATGGTTACTGAGCCCACATTCAGCGACACCGGAAAAGCCCAAACAAGGCTTCTGTATAACTTTTTGAAGTCACCGAGCTCAATTAATAACTTAAGAAAAAAGTTAGATTACAGTGGAACCTAATTAAAAGCTGTCACGAGCAAATAAATAATTCAACAGGTCCCACTTGTGTGTGTGCGTGTGTGTGTGTGTGAGAGAGAGAGAGAGAGACCCATCGGCCGATGCTCGTAAATACATTTTTCAGCCATATGCATTGCTGATGCTCAGTAAAAACTTATATAGTTGACACAATCATATAGAACATCATAGCACACTGAACTTGCATACAAAAATTTCACGCAGGTGGCACAATCAGCATGGAAGCAGTGGATCGCTACGGGAAGGGCTATGTTGAAACCAACGAAGTCGTACATAACGGTTCATCGTCTTTATCAATGACGAGGAAATATCTTGAATGTTGTGCAAAGAAAACAGACAGACAACACAATAAGTTCTCCTAGCACATTAAGTTGACGTACAACCCTTTCTAAAAAAAGTTCAGGTACAAAATTAGAACAGGTCACAATCAAATGTACTGGCATATTAGTGCTTCACACCCATAGCTCGGATTTAACTAGTATCTGACAAGATTCAGTTGTTACCTCAAATTAGAGCACATCCAGGAAGCCAGCCCTGCCTCTTCTCCCAAAGAAGCAGTGGCCTCCGCCGCGCGATGGAGTAGGCCCTGTGCCATCCATCGTTCCGAGCAACACGGGGAAAGTCTGACATTGACTCCTGTAATGGACGTCGTCGACGGACCCTGGCACCAGCGGCGGCGGCAGGACTTCGATTGATGGATTGACCACTTCTTCGACATGCACGAACACTCGATACAGGTACATCCCTAACGTGGTCCGCGGCGGCCTTGGTGGGGACGAATAGTACAACCCCGGTTCCTGCACCGGTATCTCAACACCAATCACCTTCGGTATGGTGGACGGCTTCTTCATCCATGCCATAACCGTCAGAGCCCAGCTGTCTGGAGGAACAAACATACTTACGAGCTCACCTCCAAGGTTGTTGATAAGCTCGTTCATGGACTCACTGTTCCAAGCACGTCGAGGCATGCCGTGGAAGGTAAGCTTTGTTAAAAACTCAAGCTCAGAGGGCACCGAGCCCCATCCTGGGTGCCACCGATCAAAGCTCACCAGCGCGCCATCGCAGAACAAACGCTGGGAAGATTCGAACACACGACTGCAGTCGAAAGTTGTCCGGAACCTGATGAAGAAATCAGCCAGTGGCGGACAGACTTCGACGAGCAAGTCACTTATTTGGATGTCGTGTGCAATGCCAAGAGCTTTGACAAGGTCATCCGGCGAGACGGGAGGCCGGTCACCGTTGATGGTTACCATCAGCACTTTGCCGGTGAACTGGTCGTCAAGCGCCGCCATGCCACTATTGAGCGACAGCACGCAGCGACCGAAGGCAGGACGGACCTCAGGATCTCCGCCTCGGAGATCCGCGTTGACCGGCGACATGATAGTGTGCTTGAGTACATGGAGTATAGGAGGGGGATTTGGGGGAACTGGAGTAGGAATCTAGATTCCATAGGTGGGGGAGGGGCGGGAGACTGCGGATGAAAAGGTAGCATGAATTTCGAGCATGTGCCAATATGCTTTCGGCGCGCAAGAGCACGAAAACACCGATGGCGCCCACATGTCGGCCTAAGAGTCCTTATTCATTCTTTTTTGGAGAGCCCGACCTTTTTTCCAGGATCTTTTGAGAGCCTGGCCTGAGAATCATAATTGACCTGTTTGGCATTGCGTTACTACTCGGCCCATATTCAACGACACCTCACTCGCCCAAACAAGTGTACATCATCGAAAAGACACTGAGCTCAAATTATATAACTTGAAAAAAGGAGATATACTCTGAACGCGGGAGAATGGTGATGCCCTCATTTAGCCCACCAGTAGTTCGAGACAATAAACAGTTCAAAACAACGATATATACAACATCGAAACACTGACTAGTGACTACTACTGACATAAACAGCAAGACATGATAGTTCATAAGAAGTCTTGCTACACCACCAAAACGCACCCATCTGCAGCGCTCAGACTCTCCTGATCCAGACGAGAATGACATTCTAAACAGAAGCAACTATTACATAGTAAGAGTGACATAGACGAGGATGACCAAATGACAAGGAATATGCATAACAAAAGAAAGAACTACCCATCCAGAACCAGCAGCAAAGACAACAAAGTCATTCGAAGAGATGATCCAACACCATCATAATTTGCAGCCCCGCTTCAGCGACCAGTGATCCGGAGACACCAGTACTCCACCCTTTCGATGCAACAGCCTAATTACCTATCAACCTGAAGGCCCGAACCACATCACTGTCTGTCGTAATTGAGACATCCAAGGATCAAAGTTAATCCGGATGCCTTTGTCATTCTCACCTTCTTTTGGCTGCAGGCTGTCATTGACAATCAGGGGAGTTTGCTCCCGAACTCCTAGGGCTCGCCGTGTAGACACAGTTTTCCATAGCAAACAGAGCCTCTCTGCCATCAAGGTCCTTGCCAACGGTGATCTCCTGGTTAATCGGATAATTGAGTCCGAGAAACAGAGAGTGTGAACCAAGGCTGTTTACCCGCCTCCAACTAAAAAATCCTAAAGGCCCCAACAAGCTGGTATCCAGCTCATAGACGTAACAACCACTGTCCGGATACTCACGTATTACATGGTGCTTGTATACAGTGGGGTTTTTGCAATATAACTTTTCTGGCTCATGTGTCTGAATGATCATCAGTCTTTTGCCGTCGTCTGATCGAGCGAGGAACCAGTTGTGCTTCCCTGTTTTTGGCAAAGGTGGTGTGATTACAAAGGGCAGTAACTGTAGGGACACTGCATCATATCAAAAAGGACAGGCATTGTTAATGTAAGATCAGCATTGTTCAGAGTATGAGTAGGATAATGCAAGAAACAGCATTGATATGTCCCTATTGGAACTGGAAGGAAAATACAGGGAAATGTATACTGGGTTCGAAAATATAGAAGTGTCATGCATGGTTATACTCATGTTATCTCGCAATCGATTCTTCACAGGAAACTACCATGTCATGTATGTTATGTAATCATGTTCTGTCCTCACAAACAAATTCTTCAAGGTAACTAACAGACCATGCATTGTTATATACTCGTGTTCTGTAGGCAAAAATTGTGTGAGGATATTATTCTAGCCATTGATTGCTGAAGGGCAAATATAGGTATGTACACATGGTAAGCATTGCAGGATTTCACTACTTCCAAATATAGAGTTCTCCATATGCACATTTACTTCCCTAATGTATGGTTAGATGAAACCAACAGTGTGGTGCATGTTTCTACATCATGAAAATGAGGAAACTAACATGGCCATTGATACACACTCATATTTAGTAGTAGTATATAGATTACTGTAAAATAAGGATAATATCCATATATTCCTAACCGTTTGATTATTCAGGGTACAAATTGGCTGTAATGACATGGTCACAATCGCATGAATTAACTCATTCCAAATATAGCTGATTTACGGCGTCTCTAATACATTGCCATAGTTCTACTCAAATTCTGCTCAAACGGAGATATGCCAATCATCACAAAAAGTTCAAACAGTGTCATGGCGTCATCATTAACATGAGAGGAAACAACTTACACGCGTCGTCCCAGCAATACGTGGTGCCATCTGCTTTGTCGATCGCGTAGATGATGCCATTGTGTTCAATAGCATCACAGAAGTGTGTATCAGCTTTGACGATGATCCACTGCGAGCCGAGTTGTCTCTAGCTAAAGAAGGCACTGGCGTAAAGATAGGCCAGTCCGCGGTCGAACAAGGCAATTAGCTTGAAGTCTGCGTAATTCGCATGTCGTGTGGGCACTTGGTAGATTACAATCTTCTACAAAACAAGGTCCGTCCAACTGACGTAGTAATCTAGATGACTTGGACCACGATGGTAATACTCTATATAATCCAACGGAGGAAGGATAATCTCATGGGAGGTCTGGAAGTTCACGAGCACCAACTTTTTACCGTCTTCTCTGAAGGCAGCCATCCAGTGGGAGTTCATGCCGACCCAGTACATACTTGCCAAGAAGTTTCGGGCGATGGTGATCGGATCGATGTCGAGGGAAATGATGTACATCGACCCACTACATACCTGCAAAGAAGTTTCGGCTAATGGAGATCGGATTGAAGTCGAGGGGCATCATGCACGCCTCCGTATCATGGTGAGCCAATCTCGCAAGACCAGATAGCAGCAAGCAGGGTGTCTTGAAAAGCTTAGGCCTCGCTTCGATGATGGTTGTGTGCATGTCCCTCGAGTATGCAGCCAGCCGCAGGGTGCTCAACATATCCATACACGAACAACAGAGGTCGAGGATGTCACTGGGGAGATTGCTCCAATCGCGGCTCATATGGATGCTACGCGGTTCGCGTTCGGCCATGGTGGAGTTTGGAAGGGGGCTTGATTTATGGGGGAGAAGGATGTCAGTGCTGGAGCGGCTAGCGAGGGAATAGTGGTACTGGGGGAGGCGAGTGAGGCGATGGTACACGGGGCCACAGTGAGATGGAGACGGAGAAGGAGATGGAGATGGAGTGGTGCTATGGGAGCGGAGTGGGAGACGAGGCGAGGTGCCAATGTGTTGTACAGCAGCGGTGATAGACTGCACTGTGCACAGGGTGAGGCTGACTTTCGTAACCCGAACACGCCGCCTAGACTAGTGTCAGGCGCAGGGTGTTGTCACTTCACTGTGAGGACCGGATGAATAGTATTTTAACCATCAAGTGTACCATGGTTGTACTACTACTACTACTAGTAGGTACATGAGTACTCCAGTATTGTATAGCGTAAATAGGTCTCCCGTGCTAGCATGCCTGTTCACTTCATCGTTCAGGTATCATCCATATTGCGAGCAGAACCAAATTCTCGTGCATGCCCAATCAACGCTCTGCCGCGATGCATGCAGTGGTCGTTCTGGTGCATCAAGGATGGCATGCAGATTGTTCCAAACTTGAGAAGAGGAAAAATGGAAAGGTAGAACGCGATAGCAGAGGAAGAGAACGCTGGCTAACGAGGCTGGGAGGGGATCGAGCAGGAAGTTAATGCTCCACACCTAAAGGTTTTGGGAAAACCTGATTTTCATAAGGTGACTTATACTCACCTAAACGGAGGGAGTATTCCTCAACCAGAGAATGTTGTGTCTCCCACTCACGCGCTCAAAAAAAAGTACGACACATTTTTTTATCTGTTTGCATAGGTCCCACCTATCAGAAAGGATGGGCACGTACACGAACAGGTACGACTCATCAGTCTACCCACATAGCCTTTTCCTTTAGTCTACCTAGCCATCTAATCAACTGCCTGCACGCCACTTCTCCCATTTACTTCTCCATCGGGAACCGATTCTCCTCGGCTTCTTCACCTCCCCTTCGTCTTCATTTGCATCCAAACCCCACTGCGTTCACATTGTTTTAACCTCTTTAAATAATCATCTACTACTTCAGTTAGACTAGCCATCTAATCCTAATTGTCCAAACCATAGCCCTCCGTTCCAGCGGTTCCAAATGGCGATAGAGATCAAGATGCGGGTTTTTAGCGTCCAACATGTCCTCGTCGAAGGTTCGATGCGCATAGTTGCCACCATCACCGTCCACCCAAGGGTTGTTCGGTAGTGGATCAACAATGTATCCAACTCCCTCGAAAAGGTAGAGACGAGGGTCATCGGTCTCGACGCAGAGTACACGGAGCGTGCCCCTGGGAAGATCCAGCGCGCCGTCGTCCTTCAGCTCTGCCTCGAAGATGATGTTTTGGTGTACCACATCATACACTCGCCCTCCATACCAGGTGAGCTTCATGATTTCTTGTCTTGGGAGGACGTATACTTCTGTGGGGCAGCCATCAAAGGGGACAAACAGAAGCTAGAGCTGTACAACCTAGATCTGAATAGCATCGCTGACCTACAAACCAGAATCAAAATTCCTGTAGAAGTTTGTCATAAATAGACACCATCCCTATTCGACATAGCAAATTTTGTGCTTGGTACAAATCTTCAGAAGGGTGACGAGACGGTGGCATTAACGTCGTCTGGATGGGAGAATTATCCCTTGACGTACGAGCGGATAAAATATGCTGCCCTCGATGCCCGTGTGAGTTACGAGATAGCTGCAAGGTCCAAAGAGCTTGTTGAGAAGCCGTCTCCCACAAAGAATGAGAACAAGAAGAAGAAGAAGAAGAAGAAGAAGAAGAAGAAGAAGAAGAAGAAGAAGAAGAAGAAGAAGAGGCTGCACCGGCAGGAGGGCATTATGGATGGATGAACTATTTCCTCTCTTGTAAAAAAATAATTCCCTCTCGGTGTATATTGATATAGATGGACTATTTCGATGGTGTGCATGTCTTTGGAACAGAGTAGTAGCGTGGGTCCGCTTGACTATAAGGAACTATTTATCCGCATATATAGCTTTCTCTGCTACTCCTTCCAGTGATCGGTATGCAGTGCATGTGTCCGTAGACATGACAGCTTGTCCATGGAAGTTCAACTACGACGACCATCACGTTTCATCTCGCGATTCCCACGACGCCTCTCCAACCCACGACACCACGCCCCCCGACGTGCGCCTCACCCCTCTTGGCCGCACCGCCCCTCTGCCTTTGTGTGCATGACATGTGGGCCACCTAAAATGCAGCGAGCATCAAGTTTCTACCACAGCCACCCGCGATTCCCATGACATCGCTCGAACCCATGAAACCACACGTCCTCTGACCTACGGCTCACCCCTCTTGGTCCCACTGCCCCTCTGCCGACGGGAGCATTACATGTGGACTAGTCACCTATCGGGTCCACATGTTATTGACTCAAAGGTAGGTGTAGTAAGGCGATGAAGCTCAGTCCCGGCGGCCCCGAGAGGGAAATGTAACTCCTGCGCCAGGGCTTGTGGTGCTCCCGCAACACGAACTCGTGCCAAACTCAAGATTTGTTTCGTACTATACATGCACGCAACGATTTAATGGACATTGTAATCTCAACATGTGATGGGGAGCTCTAAATTTGAATTTGAAACTTATAAAACGAAAAGATTCAAAACAAATAAACTGGGAGAGAGGGAGTATATTGTAGGATCTGTCCCATACAAAATAAGTCCCCTGGTTTGTCACCGCGAAGATGCGGTTAGAAAGGAGCACAGCGTCTTCCTACTCGTACGGCAACAAATCGGCCGCAGACAGCATGGTCCGCCTTTGACCGCCATGTGCAAGGTTCGTGCTATCTTATTCAATCTCACCGTGGTTCCATCGTACCAATTCATGCGGTGGCCCGTTGCATGTCTGATCCCAATGTTGGACAAATGTTCTACGGGAACGGTTTCACCGTTGTAAATGTTGTGCAAATTGATGTTGGTACCCTCCCGTACATATGCAAGCCAATCTCCACTCGCACCGAGCCTAACCTGTGAAACAGTGGGCAGGGGGAGAATTAGGAAATGGACACGGAAGTAGTCTTTAGAATGCATTTACTACATGATCAAACTCATCTTACCTGCTCATCGGAGGAAATCCGAGTGCCCCTCAACGTCGGCATCTCAAGGGGCGTCAACTTGCAACTACAGCCACGCCGCGCTGGAGAGACCCCCAAGGAAACATCCTCGTGCGTTCCACGGAACATCAAGATGAATTTGTATGAGTAGTTTATCTTGTGAGAGAAAAGGATGAACGAGGGAAGGCCTCTAGAGATAGAGATGGGCACTACTACTACCAATGTGCTGGCCCGTGTGTTGCAATTGATCCAAAGTAGTAGAATAATATTTGTTCACGTGCTTGAAATATAAACACTCTAGTTTTGATATACATGTGTCAGCAGACATGACAGCTTGTCCATGGAAGTTGAACCACGACAACCATCACGTTTCTTGTTTCTACCACTAAGCCACTGAAGTTCGGTCCCGTGGGCCCCGAGAGGGAAATGTAACTCCTGCGGCAGGCCTTGTGGTGCTCCCGCAGTACGAGCTCGTGCCAAAACTGGAATTTGTTTCTTACTACTACCAACTAGTACTACTAAGGTACACGTGCATTGCACACATGAGATTATGGTGGTTTGTGCATTATGCTTCTACATGTGGAGCTTTCTGGATTCTAACATGTGGCAAAATCTGGTGGAATGTAAGGTTAGGAAAGTTTGATTAACTTAGGCGAGTGTCTGATTCAAGCCACACCTTAGGCAAGCCACACTAAGGCCCCACATGACATACACACAAAAAATGTGGCAAGATTCCCTTAGGCTTGCCAACTTGTTTCTCTCGTTTTGAAGACCTAATAACTTTGCCTAAGCTTAGTTGTGGCAAAGTTAGGGTCTATTTGATTCAAAGGATTTTCATAGGATCTTTGAAGGATTAGAATCCTTAGGAATTTTTCCTACGTTGGTCGTTTGATTCGTAGGATTGAATCATGTAGAATATTTTCCTAAGGATTCATTTGTACTACGTTTCACAGGAATTCTAACATGCACTCCAACCTCTTGAAAGAAATCCTTTGTTTTTCATGTGACACAATCAAACAAACTCAAATCCTATAGGGATCCAATGAACATGCCATTCCAATCCTCCTTTTTTCCTATTCCTATGTTTCTGCAATCCTATGAATCAAAGAGGCCCTTAGTCATGAATTAAGTTCAACCATGGAGTCTTCTAGATTATACATGTGGCAGAATCTGGTGGATGATATCCAATGGCCAGTAGTGCTCGGATTTGCCATCTTTGTACTGTCGGATTGGTTTCATCCAACGACCAACTTTCAAAGTTTTTCACACACTATATAGGCGGTATAGATATAGATGTGTCGGTCCGTTGCAATGGATCCAAAGTATATATATATCTATTTAGTGGAGTGCACTCTAAACACATTATCTATTTATTTTTCTCTAACCTTCCATAGCCATGCAACCAAGCCACATAAGCTTCATGGGTGCCCCCCACATCATATTATTCATACTACGTTGATTGAAAAAAAGATAAATCACCCAAAACAAGATCTTCCCATTTTTTGTTCCTACGATGTTGTGCCATGCACGTACCTACTAGTTGTATAGTGGTAGTACTAGTAATATAGTATTAGGAGTACAAACTTGGTACTAGTAGGAGTAGTACTAGTACGGAATGCTCCTACTCTATCAACGAGCCCCGTCTGACACCAAATTTGTTGGCTTCTGTGCTACAGCTAGATCTTCCCCTCATTTCTGTTTTCCAACCCGGCGGCGGGCGGGTGTCGGTTTGCTCAACGGCGGTCCCACATGAAAGTGAAAATGCTAGGCAACACGCCTTCCCTAAGCTATGTGTCGTGTCGGACGGGCCTTGTTGTACTCCCGATTCCCGGGCGTGTGGGGGTGCGATGCGAACGCGGCTGGCCTTTTCCTTTTACCAGCAATGTGCCCGTGCGTTGCGATGGATCCAAAGTAGTAGAATAGTAGTATTTGTTCACAAACTTGAAATAAATCACTATTGTTTTGATATACTCCTAATATATTACTCCCTCCGTACCTAAATATTTGTCTTTTCTGAGATTTTAAATGGACTATCACATACGGATTATATAGACATATTCTAGTGTTTCTAGCAAGATGCCCGCGTGTTGCACGAAGTTGATGGAAAAGGTAAGCACAACTTATAAATTGACGGATGGAATACTAGTTACAGTGATGCATATAATTAAGCAAAGGGATCGCACATGTCGGTATTGACTGAAACGAGAATGCAACAACACAATAAGAATTAAGGCCACGATGATGCAATCGCAGTAGTGGTTATAGAAGGCAAGAAGAAAGATGGATCCATGAATGTACGACCTCCTCCTCCTCCTCAACTTAGTGCGCCGGGCCACCGACCGGCGGCTAAGGAGCGGCGGCTTTTGTGGTGAGGTCGAGGTGCTTCTCAGCAAAGGCATCCAAGGCTTCTAGCCGGTTGAGGAAGGCCAATGTCGTAGCGTCCTCACTGGCCTTGTAGATACCTATGTACACGATTTCCTCGTACATTTGGATGTGTAGGTTAACAAATTCTTGCAGGGCGAGGTGCCTCGTGGCGAGCGCGACCTCCAGGTGGACATTCTTCATGGCGTTGGCGGGCAGTCGCAGGGCCACCAGTGCTTGAAAGAGGTTCCGGCCATGGAGGCCGATTAGGGTGGCAGGCAATGAGGAGCCCGGGCGCGCGGGCTGGAGGAGTACGATGATGTCGTCCGTGAGCTTCTTGAGGATGGTGAACTTGTTGCTGGTGGCAACGATCATCTGGTCCAACTGAGAGTCATAGTTGGCGTCGAAAGCGGCCATCCACCAGCTGGTCTCCAACACCGTCTAGAGACGATCCTCGACGCCATGGCGCAGGCCGGCGTCGTGGACCATCTGGTGCAGCTGTTGGCCACTCACGAGCATCGTCGCCAAGGGTATGGAGTGAGCTCTTTTGCGCTTAGTCTAGGTGCTTAGGCAAATGCTTAGGTGCGTACGATGTGGTAGATGCATTCGAATGGAGGGGCGCCTTTATATGAGGGCAATGAGGGCAAACTGCATTGCATTCACATCGTGCAGCCTCTTTTCCCGGACCTCCTCCCATTACTTCCCTCATGCATTAATTGAAGGAGGATGCATTGGCCGTTCAACATATCGGGAACCGCTACTCCCTCCCTTGTCTGCATTAAAGCCATATCGGGAACTGCGCCGCCCGCTGTCAAATTGAATACTCCCTCCTTCTAGGTGAGTATTAAGTCATCTTACGAAAACCAAATAGTAAACACATAGGCGTGGTGCATTAACTCTCACGTTGTTTCTTATTTTTGACATAAATAGAGGAATCAACCAAGAAGAGATGTGGGGCTTGTATGCTTTTAATGACTTGAGACTATCAAACATGACATGTAGTGGTCAGTTCGTTGCACAAGAACAAATACAACCCACGTCAGCACACACACACATCTTATATAGCATCACATCCAATGGCTATAAAAGATGAATGAGACCAAATTATATCTCATCTAGATGAGTTCTAGCAAAACTGAATTAATAATACTTTGTACTCCTGCGCCATGTATCATATATTAGTATCATGTAGTACTTTATTTATTTATGAGGTATCCAGATGGCACTGCACCGCCAAGAAAAGAGGGTAGCATCAAAATTATGGACTACTTTTTTGAGTATGTTGGTAAGGTCTAGTCATAGTCACTTGTTGAAATCTCTAAAAAGACAAATACTCCCTCCATCCGGAAATACTTGTCATCAAATTGGATAAAAGGAAATGTATCTAGACGTATTTTAGTTTTAGATACATCTCTTTTTATCCATTTTGATGACAAGTATTTTCAGACGAAGGGAGTAGAAAACAGAGTTGGTGATGATGGTGTGCGTGCCATCCTGCAATATAGGCCGTCGGATTTATATCTAACGGATAGGGAAGAAACTATGGCAATTTTGCAAAAATATACCCACACGTCTCTCCACGTTCGCAAATAAGGCCTTCCCTCGTTCAACCTTTTCTCTCACAAGATAAACTACTCATACAAATGCATCTTGATGTTCCGTGCAACGCACGGGCAGCTAGCTTATTTCTTTTAAAATAGTTGCTACGATAATTGGGTTGAAGTGATATATTTTATGTCTGCCCCGAATGATTTCAGATTCACTAGTAGTAACAAAGAAAAGGTTGCCTTGTTAATTAACAGAAAACAGGGTGAAAACTATCACATGAGGCCGGTAAAAACAAGGCACACTGGGTTCAGCGTCATCGTCACTACAGCTGTGCGCGCGTGAGAAGTCTACATATCGAGGGGGCTACCGAGCGAGGCACTGAGACACAATGTTTGAGAGAGAAACCAATTGACAGATTATGATCAGATCGAGTTGTCACCCTTCTGCTGTCATTGTTGGGGGAGAGAAAGACGTATCGAGAGTGTGCGCGGTAGGCACAGAGGCACAACTAGCGAGTGTGTGTGTGTGTGTGTTTGAAAGAGGAGTACATAGATTATTATCAAGATCGATGTGCCACCCTACTCCTTCGGTGCCGGGTAGTGTGTGTGTGTATGTTTGAGAGAGAAGCCATTCGATAGATTAGTATCAAGATCGAGGTGTCACCCTACTCCTTCGGTGTTGGGAAGTCTGGGTGTGTGTGGGGGGGGGGCAATGACACTCACATATCTCTACTCTTATAAAAACAGAGTTGGTGATGATGGTGTTCCTGCCATCCTGCAATATAGGCCATCCAATTTATATCCGACGGACAGGAAGGAAACTATGGCAATTTTGCAAAAAGATACCCACACCCCTCTCTGCATTTGCAAATAAGGCATTCCCTCGTTCATCCTTTTCTCCCACAAGATAAACTTCTCATACAAATGCATCTTGATGTTCCGTGCAACGCATGGGCATCTTGCTAGTAGGGAGAAGGAGTTTGTGTGACACATATCTAGCTATATTAAGGGATAGGTAGATAGCATATGTGTGAGAGACATTAGTGGCTGTGGGTGGGCGGATTTAAAGGGGTGGGCGTGTTAGACATAGAGAGCGTGTGTGTTTCTGTGTGAGAGACTTGTAGGACGGGGTAGAAAGATGAATTTAACCCTGATGGAGGGAGAGAAATACACGAAGTGCGCGTGTGTGATTCCGATGCCCACAGGGAAATGAGATATGTATGCGCGTGAGAGAGATTGCACAATTCATTCACGTATCACTATCTAGCCATCGTGGACGTGCATCGCTTGAACATAAGTCAATATCTACTTCGTATCGTGGCCAAAGGTACAATATCGATTCAACGCTATAAAGATTGGACACTCACATATGACATTTTTTCTATTTAAATAAGCCTTTTTAGTTGTGCATGCCAAAGTTACAGTGATGTTTCTTCAAACAACCAATGTAGCTATCATGAACATGCACCATTGTTACTCTTGCATTCAAATTCATTAGTCTTGGATGATTTAAGTTTCTATTTTGAAGTAATATATGTAATATTCATATATGAATTCAACGGGTACGCAATTTATGAAATGGAGGCTATGTAATCATATGAGGTAACACTTTTAAGTAGCTGACTACAATATCCATTTCTTTTTGTGCGCCTCTACACTAACACGTCAATGCATTATGTTTAAAGTAAATAACCAATGGCACTAAATTATCTATTTACACGAGAAATACATAGGTTGAGCGTTTGATCCCTTTTTTGTGAATGTGCCACTACACCCGTACGATTGGCCGCGCCCGTGTGAACGTCCAAGTTATCGGCGCATCATCCCGAGTTATTGTCTTTTTTCTGGGGTGGACTTCACACCAGTTATTAACTGCTGACGTGTGCCCTGTGTACACAGTCTAGCATGACCTTCCCGCTAGCATGGTCCAAAATTAGTTGAAACTGGATACGAACGATCCCACGGGCGGCAAAATCTCCCGCCTCCTTCTAAAATTTCCACCACCTTAGTCTTTAGCATGCAAAATCCCCCTTTTGTCCTTGGTGCACGGAGACCAACAATTACAATACCGCCCTCATCTACATGATAGGTCGGGGCTGCTTTGGTAACTTTCGGTTCCCCCACTACACGGCACCCCCATTTCCTCTCCCCCTCCTGCAAAAATGACTAACTCCACAGCACCAGAGCATCTTACATCACGTTGTCTGTACTTCATCGCCCTTTCTCCCCTCCCCTCTCGAAACCCTAGACTACTCATCCACCGGCGTACCATAGCACATTCACTGCCAGCGGCGTCCACCTCGCCGGATCTGCTTCTGCGGCCGCATCTACCCCTCCCACCTCCCCTAGAAACAAGTAGACTGCTCATCCACCACTATACCACAGCCCATTCAGTGTCGGCCTTGTCCACGGCGCCGGATCTGCTTCGCCAGTACTCTCGTCAACCGCCGCGCATCTGCAGCCGCTCATTCATACTCCCCACTGGAGACGCTTCATCCACACCCCCGGAGCCGCCCCACCGACGCCCCTGTCGATGACCTCTGATCCTCTTCGCCGACACCTTCCTCAACCCTACCAGAGCCGCTTCGCCGACACCTTCCTCAACCCTACCGGGGCCGCTTCGCCTATACCATTCTCAACCCTACCGGGGCCGCTTTGCCAACTCACAAGTCCACGGCCTCAGATCCGCTTCCTCGCACCCTCATCCAACCTACCAGAGCAGCTTCTGACGCCCCATCCACGGCCGCAGATCCGCATCATCGACACCACCCTTAACCCAACCACCGGAGCAGCTTCTGACGCTCCGTCCACGGCCGCAGATCCGCATCGTCGACACCATCCTTAACCAAACCACCGGAGCAGCTTCACCTACGCCCTTGTCCACGGCCATAGATCCACTTTGCCCACACCGTAGTCAACCCTACTGGAGCCGCTCCACAAACACCCTACTCGACGGTTCTAGATCCCCTTACCGGACCCCGACAGCCAGCGCAGCGTTATCACCCTCGACGTTTCTAACCTGATTCCCACAGTCTGGAGAGATGCCAAGCACACGCCACGGCCTAGGTACTTGTCACCTTTAAACCCGTCCAGCATCACCTGCCCGATGTACTTCAAATATACTAACCGGTCGATGTTACCTGTTATGCAGCTGGCAAAAACTACAAGGACGATGTTTCTTCTGGATCTAACAGCTTGGCCAACCAAGATCCTGGACTGAGGCATTGCTATGATCTTGTAAGCACGTCTCTCTCTCTCTCTTGTATTGTTCTGTGCATGCCAGCGTGCTTTGCTAGGATTTTCGACCAGTAATCCCTTTGTGCAGACAATTATTTCTACTACTGGCTGCTAAATTAGATATGTAGATGTCATACATGATACTACCTCGTACCTCCGTTCCTAAATATAAGTCTTTCTAGAGATTCTACTATAGGCTGAGCAAAATGAGTGAATCTACACTCGAAAATGCATCTATATACATCTGTATGTGGTCCATACTGGAATCTCTACAAAGACATATATTTAGGAACAGGGGCAGTACATTACACAAAACCGTAGGTGGCATGTAGGAATTACAGTGCACTACATTAGGCTCCCTTAGAGTGCCTGCTAGTCCAGCATACAGAGTCATGGCTAGTTTATGGTACGCACACAATCGTTAATTGGTGGTTTAAATATGCGCAAGGGATATGCAATGTAGTATCATGTAGAGATGTCTGAAATTAGCCGTGTCAACTTGCAGATAGGGTTACACAATGAAAAAGTACAAGATGTAGTGCACCAGTGGCGATGGCTCGCTGGAGGAACCCTAGTGCTGCAGGCAGGGGATCGAGGTAGAGGGAAAGGGGAGAGAAGATGCAAGTGGGCAGGGCAATGAATGCTTGCGTGTTTGTTTTTACTTGAGGGTCAGGTGTGACACGGGCGTCAGCAGTTGCATTTTGAGTGTAATATAGGTAGACAACATAGTCATTTCACTATTCCCCTTCCCTTCAATTTTTAGTGAGGTTCTACCCGAAACACCCCCCCTCCAAAGCGAAATTAGTTAAGCCCAAGCCCATAACTCAAAAATGACTTCTTTACATCTTTTATGGCTTATTTTGACAATATGCCCTGAAAAGGCGGAATCAAACTGGCCCTTAACCTGCAATTCAATTGTGCGTGCAATGATGAATCACTCCTGCCTGCTATCTGTACATTTAGGCATCATCATACATGGCATAACCTAATACATGTGC
The DNA here is from genome assembly GCF_002162155.2 of Triticum dicoccoides. NCBI lineage: Eukaryota > Viridiplantae > Streptophyta > Magnoliopsida > Poales > Poaceae > Triticum > Triticum dicoccoides. The sequence continues at coordinate 395,694,912 of NC_041388.1, read as the reverse complement.
ATTCCATTGTAGAATCTGGAATATGCAATGTTTATGTTAGTTCATACGTTGCACATGATGTTTAAATGCCCCTTAAATCTGGTCAGTTAAGTGATGGTCTTTAAGCCTCCTTCTTTGCTTATTTTCTTGATATGTAAGATTTGCTCACACATGTGTTCAATTGCTTGTTTGCATCAGCCAGCCATACTAGGACTGTTTACTTTGATTACTTGATGTTCTTGACCTAACACTCTAACAGAGCTTGTCAATGATTTAAACACTAAGGGCTGCTGTAGTGGGGCCTTGTCTAACTCATAGGTGACATAAAGGTTTGGCTATACACTACAATAGGCAAGTATGTTAGGAAAGTATGCATATTTATCTTCCAAGGAGATGAGTAACTAGTTGACATAATTATGTGGTGTTGTTTTGTTATAATCTCATCCTTTTGTGTTCACAGACTGGAAAGTATGCATATTTATCTTCCAAGGAGACGAGTAACTAGTTTGTGTCACCTTGCAGAGGGGGTGCAATGAAGATAAGATTGAGGATTTCCAAGTACAAGATGTAAGGAAGGAGCCTTGCAAGAGAAGTAGGAGCTGTGTTGAGCCTCTTCAACCTGCTAAGGTAAGTCACTGTATGTAACTCAACAGTTCAATTCCTTGTTTGTTTCAGGCATAGTTAATTTTCTCTTTTCAATTGCTTTATTTGTCATTGGTTAATGAGATGCCCAAATAATCATGCCTGATGTTCGGTACTTGTATCACTATTAGTTGACATAATTAAAGGCCTTACCATTTAATTACTCTGCCGAAGTGTGCCTGAAGCTTTGAAGTCTATTAACCAACTATTATTGCATGAGGCTCACAATCTACTTTATACTACGCTAATGATTGCATAGTTTTGCCTGCTGTAGTATGTTTGTATGAAACCCTCTGCTGTTCATTATGCTCCCTAAGACTTTAATTGAGGCACAGAATGGCCAACTGCTTGCTTACTTATACGCAACGTGCTGTCTAAATTTGTAACTTGTTTGTGTTTTCGATTGGGCCCCAACGTCATGCTCCTCTGGTGAGCTAAGAGGGATTTCTGTATGCAGGCTGCACAGACTATCTTTTTTATAATTTTTAAAATATCACCTACTTATGCTTCATGACGTGTAACATTTTTTTTAAAGTGACGTGTAACATTATTGTTAGTCCTGTTTTACCATGTAGTACAAAATAGTGTCTTGTTCACTTCACTGTTGTAACTATATTTTTGCCCTAGTCATGTGTACTTACAGAAACATTTCAGGATGAAGTGACATCAACACAAAGATCTGTGAGCAGTGCGGCATGGCCGTTACCGAATGATTATGGGTTGGAATTGGAATGTGCTGATGATCTCGAGCATCAACTAGAGGTGGCAAGACAACATGTACATGATTGTCAACGTATAATCAACAAGTTGAAACTGGACATGCAGGTATTAGATGCAGGAGTCAAAAAATGAAACAAGACATTGAGGTAACCATGAAGGAATTGGAGATTTTGTAGACTGAAATTTGTGCTATCTGAATCCGGCCAATCCTATTTTCTGAAGAGATTATAGTTCAAATGGAGTTAAGTTGATGCGCGTCCATGATGTATGAGTTGTATTTGCCCAGTGTATGTAATTTGCTGTTTGTGTATGCTTTATTATCACCTGTGCTGAACCATAATGCCCATTGGGTATAATCGGCTGTAATTTCTTTATTGTATAGTGTAGGATTATTCTACCTTTCTATGCCTTGATCTCTTTGTTGTAATAGTGTAGGCTTTTTAGAGGTGATAGTATTGAGTAGGATAATTCTTTGAATATGCTATATCGTTCAAACGGGGGCCAATTCGCCCGACCATGGCCCTTCACGGGTCGTCGGATCCATGGGCCTTCTATGTCTCGTAGGATCCATGGGCCTTCTACGTCTCATAGGATCCATGGGCCTTGTACGTCTCGTGGGATCCATGGGCCGCCGGCTCATTTATGGGTCTTGTACGGGCCTTTAATGGGCCATAGACGGGCCTTTAATGGAAATTGTACGTTTTATGGGCTGACCATAACGGGCCGTTAATAGGCCGTATTTGGTGGTGCTATGAAAATGGCCCAACAGACTAACGGTCCACAAATGGGCCGACTGTAACGACGGGCTGAATTTGGCCCACAAACAGAAAATGACAGTAACGGGCCGTAAGTAACCGAATGCTGCAAATGAGCCCAAGAATAAATGGGCCCTCAGAAGGCCGAAAGTTAACTTGGGCTGGAAACGGCCCAATGGAATAACGGGCCGTTAATGGGTATAAAGTAATACACTGTTCAATACGGGCCAGTTTCACCACGGGCCGTTAATGGGTGTAAAGTAATACACTATTCATTACGGGCCAGTTTCAGCACGGGCCGCTAATGGGCCAAGAGTTACAAAGGGCCTCATATGGGCCGAAAGACGTCATGGGCTATACATGGGCCAGAAGTGAAAATGGGCTGGGATCATATTGGACGGCCCAGATGATGCTACTGGGCCTAATTCAGATAGGGCAAAACGGGCCTTGGGTTAGCGGGATGTAAATGGGCTATATGCGAACAGGTCGTTAATAGGCTTTCCATGGGCCGGCCCACCAGCTTTTGACCAAGTCAAATGGGCCGGCCTTTTCACAGGAATGGGCCACTGTTGGGCCGTGCCACGTGTCGACGTATCATAGGCGCCTTCTGTCCAGTGAGTGGATGACATCTGTCCCAACGATGAGCCGACACGTGTTTCCTCTAGCCAATGATGATTTTACACGTGGAAAATCCCCATTGGTCGGGGATGTTAACGGGTTATCGGATCCAAAACCCGACCCGATAGCTTAACAGCGTTCCGTTACGATGGATGCCACGTGTCGGTCACCCTTGACGAAAGCACTTCTGTGATGCGCGATTTATTGTCATGGAAGTGGACACTTCCGTGATGATAATTTTGGTAATGTCATGGAACACTTCTATGACAGCACAAGTATGACTATCTTGATTCGGTCATAAATTTGTCATGGATGTACATGCATGACAAAAAAACGCGACCTACTGTGACAAACACGTATCATCACGGAAGTGTTTTTTTTTGTAGTGAAGTCTCCTTCACATGCTTGCTTTGCATATTGAATGCCTTACCCGCTGCTATCTTCTTTGCCATGTCAATCTCCTGGAGGGCCTTGTGGGCTTCGGCCTTGGCGCTCCGGACGCTTTCAAGCGCATGCGCGAGCTCAGACTCTCGCGTCTTGGAGTCAAGATCCAAGGACTCGTGCTTTTTGGCGAGAGCCTCGAGCTCTTGTTGCACCTTGCCTACTCGGGCTTCTTGTTTCTCCCGTTCCAGGCGTTCTTTGGCCGCTTTGTCTTCGGCCTCGGACACCGCCTTCCTCAGGGTCTCCACCTCGGTCGTGGCCCCTGACAAATTCATGATGATCGTACTACTTTACACCCGAACTTCTTTTTAACTATATAGACGGGGGTATATCTTACCTTTGCTCTCTTCGAGCTGCCCCTTCGTGAGGCTGAGCTCGTCCTCGGACCGCTTCAGGGCCTGCTTCAGCGCAGAGACCTCCGCAGTACGTGCGGTAGCGGCTAGCAGTGAAGCCTGCACATAGACATAGACATACTCTAATTAGACTCCTGAGTTATCATTTGATCCTCTATTCAGCTTTTCTTCACGAACGCCGAACAGAGCATCAAGGGCTACTATCTATGCGGTAATATTTTCTTATATTTTGAATGCTTACCTCAAAGCCTGTTAGGAGGCTGGCGCAAGCTTCGGTCAGTCCGTTTTTGGTGGACTGAACCTTCTCGACCACCGCACTCATGATAGTGCGGTGCTCTTCTGCGATGGAAGCGCTGCGAAATGCTTCCAGTAGGGTGACCGGTGCCTCTGGTTGGACAGAGGACACTGGCACGGATGGTTGGCCCCCCTTAATGGGGGACCGCCTGCCGGAGTCCGGAACCATTGAAGGTTCCGGCGCAGTGTCCGGCTGGGGCCCGAACTCGAAGCCCGTAGGAGCCTCACTCCCTTGGTACCCAGGGTCCAGGAGGTCGCCGTGAGGCGCCCCCCAGGATCACCTCCCCTTGGCTCGGTGCCTTTTGAGACAACACCTCGGCGTTGTCCGTAGGGCGAGGGGTGGAAGCCGTCGGAGGAGAACCATTGTTCATATCCGACGAGTCCAAAGAGCCGCTCGACGAGGGTACGTAGAGATGAGCTGGGGACGGACTGCATAATCATGTTCTGCATGAGGAAAGGCAGTACAATAAAACATACCATGAAGCACTATGGTGTCCGGACACTTACGACTTCGCCAGGGGCTTGTCCCCGGGTAGCCACTCGTCGCCGCTGTCGGCAGCCGTCGTGGCATAGTCCAGAGGGAGGGTCTTTCCCTTCTTGGACCCTTCGGCCTCCCCGGATGGGTCGGCCTTCCTTTTCTTGTCTCCCCCGACCGGGGGAGAGCTTTTCTCCTCCTCCTCGTTTTCGTGGGAGGAGTACGCGTCGGAGTCATCGGATGATGAGCCCGATGTAACCTTGCGCCAGAGACCCTTTCGGGTCCTCGTGGCCTTCTTCTTGTCCTTCTTTTCCGGCACCTCGTAAGGTGCCGAAGTCAGCATCTTCGTTAGAAGAGCGTCTGCAGGATCTTCGGGCAGGGGGCTGGGCAATCAAGCTGCTCCTCTATCTCTATCCAGTCCTGTTAATGACATGAAAGCTTAGATCCAGCACATAACTAAACCAGGGCGAATAAATACCCTGAGAGATATAAAAGCCTACCGGATGGGCGCGACGGTTTGCGCTGAGTCCGCGATCCTCGGTAAGGGAGGGAGGCGTCTTGGCGCCCTTGAACAGCACCCTCCAGACATCCTCGTGCGTCGTGTCGTAGAGCTCTCGCAGGGTCTGGTGCTTGGCCGAGTCGAACTACCACAAAACAAATGCCCGTCATTGGCACGGAAGGATCCGGCGGAAGAGCATAACCTGGACCATGTTGACGTGCTTGATTTTCTTATTCTTCATGTTCTGGATGCAGGTCTGGAGTCCGGTCAGCTCTATCGCAGAACCCCAGGACAGGCCCTTCTTTTTCTAGGAGGTGAGCCGGGTGGGGATTCCGGTTCGAAATTTGGGGGCCGCCACCCAGTTGGAGTTGCGTGGCTCGGTGATGTAGAACCACCCCGATTGCCACCCCTTTATGGTATCCATGTAGGTGCCCTCGAGCCAGGTGACATTAGGCATCTTGCCCACCATGGCGCCTCTGCACTCTGCTTGCTGGCCACCCACCACCTTCGGTTTGACATTAAAGGTTTTCAGCCATAGGCAGAAGTGGGGCCTGATGCGGAGGAAGGCCTCGCACACGACGATAAACACCGAGATGTTGAGGATCAAATTGGAGGCCAGATCATGAAAATCCAGCCCTTAGTAGAACATGAGCCCGCGGACAAACGAGTGGAGAGGAAATCCCAGTCCGCAGACAAAATGGGTAAGAAAAACTACCCTCTCATGGGGTTCGGGCGTGGGGACGATCTGCCCCGCATTTGGCAGCCGGTGCGCGATATCCACGACCAAGTATCCGGCTTCCTATAACTTTTTGTCTGTGACGGAGGAGACCATCCACTTGCCTCCTCCTCCGGACATGATTGGAGTGGTTCGGGAAGAAGAACGCGAGCTTGGGCGCTAGAGCTCGAGTGTGCGGGAATGGGTAAGCGAGAAGGAAGAATGCGTGGGTGAAAAAAGTAAATCTTTGTCCCTTTATAAGGGCGGAGGAGGCGATGAGTCTCCCCACTTGCCTGGCAAAAACCGCTTATTCCCCAAACACCGTAATTGATGGCGCGGTTGGGTTACCCACGCCCGTATTGATGAGAATCCTGTGATAAGGGGAACACGATCTCTGCTTTGACAAGACGTATCAAGAAAACCGCCTCGCGATATGTGCGGAGCTGGTTGAGAAAAGCGGTTCGAATAATAACCGGGCCATGGTGTGATGTCATGCTGTCAAAACGTGTCAGCAGATTAGATTTGTGGAAATATTATTCTCTCTACGGTGGTATGTGGAACATATTTTGCAGGGTCGGACACTATCCTCATATTCAAACTCTTCCATGATGTATTCGGAGGAGGAACCCGCCTTGCAATGCCGAAGACAATACTGCGCGCCGGACTCATCGTCATTGAAGCCTAGTTCAGGGGCTACTGAGGGAGTCCTGGATTAGGGGGTCTCCGGACAGCCGGACTATATCCTTTGGCCGGACTGTTGGACTATGAAGATACGAGATTGAAGACTTCATCACATGTCCGGATGGGACTCTACTTGGCGTGGAAGGAAAGCTAGGCAATACGGATATGTATATCTCCTCCTTTGTAACCAACCTTGTGTAACCCTAGCCCCCTCCGGTGCCTATATAAACCGGAGGGTTTTAGTCTGTAGGACAACAGACAATCATACCATAGGGTAGCTTTTAGGGTTTAGCCTCTCTGATCTCGTGGTAGATCGACTCTTGTAATACTCATATCATTGAGAACAATCAAGCAGGACGTAGGGTATTACCTCCATCAAGAGGGCCTGAACCTGGGTAAACATCGTGTCCCCTGCCTCCTGTTACCATCCGCCTTAGACGCACAGTTTGGGACCCCCTACCCGAGATCCGCCGGTTTTGACACCGACAATAATGTTACTATCTACGAAGCTCGACTTGTCGTGAAAGGTTTTCGGCAAGTTGAAGGTGACTACGATGAGACTTTCTCACCCGTAGCGATGCTTAAGTCAGTCTGAATCATGTTAGCAATTGCCACATTTTATAATCTGGCAAATGGACGTCAAAACTGCATTCCTTAATGGGTTTCTTAAAGAAGAGTTGTATATGATGCAACCAGAAGGTTTTGTTGATCCTAAAAATGCTAAAAAAGTGTGCAAGCTCTAGCGATCCATCTATGGACTGGTGCAATTGATGAGGTGATCAAAGCATATGGTTTTATACAGACTTATGGTGAAGCCTGTATTTACAAGAAAGTGAGTGGGAGCTCTGTAGCATTTCTGATATTATATGTGGATGACATATTATTGATTGGAAATGATATATAATTTCTAGGTAGCATAAAAGGATACTAGAATAAGAATTTTTCAATGAAATACCTCGGTGAAGCTGCTTATATATTGGGCATCAAGATCTATAGGGATAGATCGAGATGCTTAATAGACTTTCACAAAAGAACATACCTTGATAAAGTTTTGAAGAAGTTCAAAAATGGATCAGTTAAAGAAAGGGTTCTTGCATGTGTTACAAGGTGTGAAGTTGAGTAAGACTCAAAGCCCGACCATGACAGACGATAGAGAGAGAATGGAAGTCATTCCCTATGCGTCAGCCATAGGTTCTATGAAGTATGTCATGTTGTGTACCAGACCTATTGTGTGCCTTGCCATGAGTTTGGCAAGGGGGTACAATGGCGATCCAGGAGTAGATCACTGGACAGCGGTAAAAATTATCCTTAGGTACCTTAAAGAAGACTAAGGAAATGTTTCTCGGTTATGGAGGTAATCACTACTGCAAGATGCTGCTAACGCGACACTACGATCAGAAACTGTGTGTGGTGCCATAATCGCAAACGGTGTTGTATGAAAACCGTCAAAAAAGGTGAAAACATTTGCGATGGAGGATGCATCAAACACGGTTCAGATTTTAGTTGCGTGTGCGATCCAGGGCATATGGTTCAGTCCAATGAATTGTTTGCGATGAGGCAGAATCAAAGAAATGGGCAGCCTGATGAAGGCGTGTGCGATATAGAGCATACGGTTCACTCGGTTGAACTGTTTGTGATTAGGCAACACAAAAGAAACGGGCAGCTAGATGAAGGTGTGTGCGATATACAGCATACGGTTCACTCGGATGAACTGTTTGTGATTAGGCAACACAAAAGAAACGGTCAGCCAGATCAAGGTGTGTGTGATTGAGGGCATATGCTTCAGAAGGATTAATTGTTTGTGATTAGGCAACAGAACAGAAATGGGTAAGCCGGATCAAAGTGTCTGCGATTGATGGCATACACTTCACATGGATGAAATGTTTGCGATTAGCCACAACAAACTGAAACAGTTAGATAGATCAACGTGTGTGCGCTAGATGGGCACACTCATTCTAATTAAAAGACGTGTGCTGACATTGCCTATTGCGGTGCACCCTATGGTGCAAACGCCACATACGCGGCCGAGAAGGCGTACGTGCCCACGTTACGCCTTCCAGGAATAGTGTCGCACTTATAACCGTCAGTAAATTTTGAGCATGCGTCCTGTCACATTCCAAATTGCAAACCTATTCACACCGATCAAAACCTAAACGGTTTTCCACTTAGGAGTGTATTACTATGCGGTTATAAATACTACTACTCCAAGATGACTGCACATTCCTCCTCAACTCCTCATCCACAAAAAGTGAAAAACAAACAAGTCATTCATCATCGTTCCCTTGCGTCCGCCATGGCCAGCGTGAGTTCTGGGTCGAGAGATTGCGACCAGGGAGAGGCGAGCCTGGAAGAGGGAGCATGAGAGATGTCCCGCCTCGCCGCGATAGCAGCCAACATGTCCCGCCGCACGGCCGTAGTAGCAGAGAGGTCCTGCCATGCCGCCGAGCAGCACAGAGGACCCGCTACGCCATCGATGCAGCAGACTGGTCCGGCCGCACTGCGGAAGCAGAAGAGATGTCCCGCCGCACCGTGAATGCAGCAGATATGTCCTCCCATGCCACGGCGTCCTGGGAAATTGCCTCGCGGGTAGGTGAGGACTCTTGCAGGCGCATGCGTGCCCTCATCCTCAGGCAGATGGATCAGATCTCTAGGTGGGCGAGGTTGTAGGATGACCTGCAAGCGTCGTTTGAACAGTCTACCGACGTCATCCGACAACTAAATGAGAGCAATGCGAAGCTCCGGGCCAAGCGCGACCTGCTGAGGGCGAAGATCGTTGGAAGTGCGGAGCAGCAGGAGCAGACCACTGCCTTGTTGAAGAGGACCGACGTCATCATCAAGAAACTTATGGACGAGAATGCCATGCTGCACACCGAGCGTAGAAGGCTGGTGGAGGAATCCGTGGATGCTCTCAACCAGCATCTTGAGGACAAGAAAGAGCTCGTTGCTGCCCGCCGCAGAGATTAGTTCCTGCTGTCGCTTCCTTCTTCTTTTGCCCTTGTGTATATCGGGCGTTGCCGCATGTGGATTTTTTAATTATGTTTATAAATATGTAAGACAATTATTATCCAATGTCACCATCCTTATATTCATCATACTTGCTATAAGTCGCAGTCGATGCTATATAGGTCTGTTAGATCTTACACCAAGATCCGTGCAAAACTTTCTTTTCAGATTTTCATTTTTCTCTCTTAAATCTCAGTCCAGTGAAACATATAGCCACGCTGTAGAACAGGTGCTCGAGCGCCATTAATGGATATGTTGGGGGAGGTGCGCGACAGGTAGCGGTCAAAAGGGCTGTCCTCTTGATGAGCACACACAGGGGTCTGATCGCACACCTCACGTACTCAAATAGCTACCCCGCACGGCACCTCCTAGCCAATAAAAAAACGGACGCGTGGACGCACGTAATTGGTAGGTCGAACGCCCACGGTTTCAATAATACTTGAGTTTCCGATTTGTAGCGTGACAACACTTGTTCCAAAATGACTTTGTTGATTGTTAGTGTGTGCGCCTTGAAAAATTGGACAGAAAAATTACCACAACATGTTGGTGCCATGTCATGAGACCATGCCAAGTTTCTTGATTTCCAGGCGTGTTTTGGAATTATAAAAATTAAAAAACCAAGTTACTCAATCTTTCCGGCTGAGCCACGACGCCCAAATGTTTGAATTTCACTCCCTCTCTTGCATGGGACCTAGAAATTCACCCAAGGACACACATGTGATTTTTCAAACAACTTTGGTGCACTGGAGCATGTGCTTGTAGTTCGAATTTGAATTATGCACATTAAATGCCCAGAAACTCAATTAATGTATAAAAAAGGCCAAACGAGCCTGGAATAATTCCAAAATTTAGCACGGTACTTCTATTTGGTATAATCTAGCTGTGTAAAAAAATTAAGGCGGGAGAAGGCAGTGTACGTATGTCGTTTCGCACACGGAGGTGACACGTTCCCTCTCGGAACCACGAGCCTTCTTGAGGGAAGCTCTGGTTTGCAAAAATCTTAAACCAAAGCTTGTCCCAATTCGAGCAAAAAAATACCGCAGCATGTTAGTGGCATGTCATTACACCATGCCAAGTTTCAGGACTTTCAAGCATGTTTTGGAATTACAGGATTTAGAAAACCAAGTTTCTCAATCTTTCCGGCCGAGCCACGACGCCCAGTTGTTTGAATTTCACTCCCATCTCTTGCATGGGACCTAGATATTCACCCAAGGACACACATGTGATTTTTCAAACAACTTTGGTGCACTAGAGCATGTGCTTCTAGTTCAAATTTGAATTATGCACATTAAATGCCCAGAAACTAAATTAATGTATAAAAAAGGCGAAACGAGCCCGGAATAATTTCCAAAATTTAGCATGGTACTTATATTTGGTCTAATCTGGCTGTGTAAAAAATTAAGGCGGGAGAAGGTAGTGTACGTATGTCGTTTCGCACACGGAGGTGACACGTTCCCTCTCTGAACCACAAGCCTTCTTGAGGGAAGCTCCGGTTTGCAAGAAGCTTACACCAAAGCTTGTCCCGATTCGGCCAAAAAAATTACCGTAGCATGTTCATGCCATGTCATGACACCATGCCAAGTTTCATGATTTTCAGGCGTGTTTTGGAATTACAGGAATTAAAAAACCAAGTTTCTCAATCTTTTCGGCCGAGCCACGACGCCCAGATGTTTGAATTTCACTCCAATCTCTTGCATGGGACCTAGAAATTCACCCAAGGACACACATGTGATTTTTCAAACAACTTTGGTGCACTGGTGCCTGTGCTTGTAGTTCAAATTTAAATTATGCACATTAAATGCCTAGAAACTCAATTAATGTATAAAAAGGCGAAACGAGCCCGGAATAATTGCAAAATTTAGCATAGTACTTCTATTTAGTCTAATCTGGATGTGCAAAAAAATTAATGCGGGAGAAGACAATGTACATATGTCATTTCGCACATGGAGGTGACACGTTCCCTCTCGGAACCACGAGCCTTCTTGAGGGAAGCTCCGGTTTGCAAGAAGCTTACACCCAAGCTTGTCCCAAGTCGGCCAAAAAAATTACCGTAGCATGTTCGTGCCATGTCATGAGACCATGCCAAATTTCATGATTGTCAGGCGTGTTTTGGAATTACCAGAATTAAAAAACCAAGTTTCTCAATCTTTCCGACTAAGCCACGACGCCCAGATGTTTGAATTTCACTCTCATTTCTTGCATGGGACCTAGAAATTCATCCAAGGACACACATGTGATTTTTCAAACAACTATGATGCACTGGAGCACATGCTTGTAGTTCAAATTTTAATTATGCACATTAAATGCCCAGAAACTCAATTAATGTATAAAAAGGCCAAACGAACATGGAATAATTCCAAAATTTAGCTCGATACTTCTATTTGGTCTAATCCGCCTGTGTAAAAAATTAAGGCGGGAGAAGGCGGTGTACGTATGTCGTTTCGCACACGGAGGTTGTTGGGGATATTACTACTGGGCGTAAACCGGCCTATCTGGGCCGGGTTAACTTCATCAGTAGTTAAGTATGTTAAAGCCCATGAAGGTAGATGAGGGCTTAAAGCCCATGATCGGTTTAAGGCCTGTAGCCGTAAACCGGCGTCGGTATGTAAACTTGTATTGTAAGTTAGGAATAAGTAGAGACCAAACCGAACACGTATATGAGCCGGTGTTGGGACTCTGTAAACCGACGGGCGTCACCCATGTATATAAGGGGACGACCCGGCGGCGGTTCAAGTACAACAGACAACAACTCGAGACTTAGGCGAAGCTTGTTTGCTCCCTAGTCATCGAAACCCCATCAATTCCATCACAACTAGATGTAGGATTTTACCTTCATCGAAGGGGCCGAACTAGTATAAACTCTCTTGCGTCCCCGTGTCCGCTTTAACCCCTTCAAGCTAACTCGTTGCGATGGCCCCACGACTAAGTCCTTCCACCAGGACATCTGCCGTGACAAAACTACGACAGTTGGCGCCCACCGTGGGGCTATCGCACGATGGTTTCAAGTTCTTGGAGGGCCGCTTTGAAGGACTCGAGGGCTACGCTGTGGGCCGGATGACTAAGAGTCGTCGCGACAAGCTCTACATCGATGATGCAGGCTGGGGCCCCGAGGCCGGCTCAGTTGAGTATGGGTACCGGGTCCCCTTTGGTGGCATACACGTTTTCATCGGCAAGATCGGTGAACCGGGCCCTGAGCCGGACATCTGCACCGACCTTGTCGAAACGGTTCAGCGTGCGCGATCCGCCCGGGTTAAACCGGCCGTGAAGCGTGCCTTCGTGGGAGTCATCCATGGAGGAAGTTATGAGGATGGATCGGAATCTCGCGGCGAGACCGTCGTTTATTCCCGCGACGAGTCATCAACCGGAGAAACCGAATCTCTATATCAGCTACAAGATGGCCGGATTGGGGGCTGTTCCGATGGCGACAGTATTCCGGACCCCTCTGATCTACCCAACCGAGTTGGAATATTCATGGCCGGCACACAAGCAGCACTTCATTCTTCGACCACTGCGCCAATAACCTCCGGTTCAGTAGCGGCGACAACTGCCGGGGCAGGAAGCTCTGTACGCCCGACGGCTCAAGTTCTATCAGATCTATTTGATGCATTGGTTGTGCTTATGGTAGAAGCTAACCCGGCAGATCAGGACGTCCACAACGCGGAGATTGCAAAGGTGAAGGAACAGATCACCCAGGCCAAGGCGGACCTGGCAGCTGAGAATGCTAGGATGACCACAGAGCGGGCCGCTTTAGACGCGCAAGCCTACATGCTCATGTTGGACCAGAACGCGTCGCATGAAGTCATGAAGAGGAAGTACCAATCCCATTTGCCTTTGGTTTTCGAGGCCAGAGACCTTTTCAACACCCCAGGAGCAGGAACCAGTAATCCGTTGGAGGAAAACCGGGCGGAAGCTCCTGGGACCGGCACGCCGGTTCAGCCCCGTCTGATGAATCCGCCTCGTCAAAACATTGTTATACCTCAGGCTGTTTCAACACCTCCGGGTCACTACTCCAACCCGATGGACAATCTCGTTGCCGCTGCTGCATGGCTGGAGGCCATTCCAATTGAAGGTGACTCGCCGCAGGCGGTAGAGACGCGAGGGGTCAAGGAGCTTCTTAGGACAGCTTTGGTCCAACAGGAAGCATAATCGTACAGCCGCGACCGGATCCACTCGACCCCTCGTCCAAGCCGGAGCTATAGCAGGCATATGGATGAACCGGCAGTGTCAAGTAATGAACAACGTGGAGCACCCCGCGGCAACAACCCGGCGGGTGGTGCTGATAACGCTCAGGAAGTGGTGGACCGGGCCCGAGCGCGCAGGGAGGCCGAGTTAGCCGCACAGTATCAGGCTCGGCAGCTTACGCCGGTTAGTCCAACTATCTCGGTTGAACCTGGTGTTACTTCTAGTTCTTTGGGGGTGCCTTGCCTTGTCCCCGCTTTATGCAATGTGCGCCTGCCCAAGGATTTCAAAGGCCCGCGCAAGGTACCAAATTACATGGCGGATCAACCTCCAGAGACATGGGTGGAGAGCTATGAGATGGCCATGGAGATGCTCGATGTGGACGATGCAGCATGTGCGAAATACTTCACCATGATGCTTGAAGGAACAGCCCATACTTGGTTAAAAAGCTTACCGGCCAATTCTATCAGTTCATGGGCCCAATTACGAGCCCGATTTATCAGTAATTTCAAGGATACATGTAAGCAGCCTATGTCGATAGTGGACTTAGCTGCCTGCGTCCAGGAGGAAGGAGAATCGACGACTCATTGGGTGCGCCGGGTCTCACAAGTGTTGCATTCATCAGACCGCATCAATGCTGACACTGCAGTCATAACCCTAGAAGGAAACTGCTGGTTTGGGCCCCTAAAGCTGAAGTTGGGACGGATGAAGCGCCATTGCACTGACATGGGGACCCTCATGGCTGCCCTGGTAAAGTATGTTGATTCTGATAGTACCAAGGATCCCGAGTCTGATGATGACAAGACAGGGAAGAGAAAGAAGAACAGCAACCCCAAAGGTCAGCAGCACCACTCGGCAGGTAACGGTAGCAGAGGCAAGCATAAAGCGGATGGCAACATGGACTTCGTGGCTAATACCAACGCGCAGGACAAGGGTCAGTGACGCAAGGGTAAACCGCCGAATCGCGGTGGAGCGCCTAACCCTAACCCGGACCGCTTAAATTATCTATTGAACCAGCCCTGTCCAAAGCATGGGACGAAGGAGGTGCCAGCAAACCACCTTTGGAAGGATTGCTTCATTATGCAGGAGTTCAAGAATTCTAATGCTTTCCGGTATGATCACGGCTCCGGCGGTGGCTCGGGATCCGGGCCGGGTTACGGTGGAGGAAATTCCGGTTCAGGATTTAATGGTAATCCGGCCGGACGTAACAATCAAAATAATCAGAACAACCAGAGTGGTTACAACCAGCAGCAGCAACAGTCGGGTTACCAGAGCAACCCAAAGTAGTTGAATAGTGGGCAGTACCATGTCTTCACCACTAGCTTGGACAAGCGAGACCGGAAGGTTCAGAGGCGGGCAGTCAACTCTGTTGAACCGGCTGTGCCCCGTTATCTATGCTGGTCTGAACAACCAATCATATGGAGTAGAGATGATCACCCTCCCCAGGTTGATAATCCAGGTCAGTTGGCTCTGGTGGTGGCGCCTCAGGTGGGAGGTTACAAGTTCACCAAGGTGCTCATGGATGGAGGGAGCAGCATTAATATCTTGTACTATGAGACCTTCCGTCGTATGGGACTAACAGATAAAAATCTCAAACCGTCCAATACGGTGTTCCATGGTGTGGTACCTGGCAAGTCAGCATATCATGTTGGTAAGATAGCTCTGGAAGTGGCCTTCGGAGATGATTATGATTCCAGGTCGGAAACATTGATGTTTGAAGTGGTGAAAATCCAAAGTCCATATCACGCCTTGTTTGGGCGATCGGCCTACGCCAAGTTTATGGCACGACCCTGTTATGTGTATTTGCAGCTTAAGATGCCGGGTCACAAGGGGACAATAATGGTTCACGGAAGCCATAAAATCGCTTTGGAGTGCGAGGAAGGAGATGTGGCCTATGCAGAGTCGGTTTGTGCCACCGAGGAGCTGAAGTATTATAAGGACAATGTTGATCCTGCGGACATGACTCCATTAAAGAAACCAACTACGGAGCATGATCCGGCCCTGAAGTTCAAATCGGCAGCTGAAACTAAGCTTGTTGACTTCGTGCCTAGTGATTCGTCCAAGCATTTCAGCATCAGTGCCAACTTGGATCCGAAATAGGAAAGCGCGCTCATCGAGTTCATCCATGAGAATCGGGACATTTTTGCATGGAAGCCCTCTGACATGCCAGGTGTACCGAGGCAACTCACTGAGCACACCCTTAATGTGGATCCTAAATACAAACCGGTGAAATAGTTCCTCCATCAGTTTAACGAAGAAAGACGCAAGGCGATTGGAGAAGAGGTAGCCAGGCTCTTAGCAGCTGGCTTTATTATTGAAGTTTTTCACCCTGAGTGGCTTGCCAATCCAGTGCTGGTCCTTAAGAAAAATGGCACCTGGCGCATGTGTGTGGATTACACAGATCTTAATAAGGCTTGTCCAGTAGATCCTTTTTCCCTCCCCCGTATTGATCAAATTATTGATGCTACGGCGGGTTGTGAGCGTTTAAGTTTTTTGGATGCATATTTTGGCTATCATCAGATCAAAACGGCAGTTAAGGACCAGGAGAAGACGACATTCATAACTCCCTTTGGAGCCTTCTGCTATGTGTCTATGCCCTTTGGTCTCAAGAGTGCCCAGGCAACTTATCAACAGTGTGTACAAAATTGTCTTCACAAGCAGATTGGCCGTAATGTACATGCTTACGTGGATGATATCATGGTTAAGTCAAGGGAGAAGGAGACTCTGGTTGACGACTTGAAGGAAACCTTTGATAACCTGAGGACGTACAAGATGATGCTTAATCCAGCCAAGTGTGTCTTTGGTGTACCGGCAGGCAAGTTATTGGGTTTTCTGGTGTCCAACAGGGGAATCGAGGCTAATCCGGAGAAGATCACAGCCATCACCTCCCTGGCTAAACCGAAGTGTATCAATGATGTTCAACGCCTGGCAGGCCGGATTGCCGCGTTAAGCCGGTTTATCAGCCGCCTTGGTGAGAAGGCAATCCCTTTGTATCAGATGTTAAAGAAGACGGATCAATTCGTCTGGAGTTCTGCTGCTAATAAAGCATTTGAGGACTTAAAGCGGCAATTGGCCAATCCGCCTGTGCTCGCTGCTCCCATTGACAAAGAGCCGTTGCTGCTATATGTGGCTGCTAATGCTCGTGCGGTCAGTGTGGCTATTGTGGTGGAGCGAAAAGAGGCAGGTAAGGAGCATCCGGTTGAACGTCCGGTCTATTATATCAGCGAGGTACTCATTGAGTCCAAGCAAAGGTATCCGCATTGGCAGAAGCTGGTATACGGAGTTTTTATGGCAAGCTGGAACCTTAAGCAATACTTCCAAGGGCACCCCATTACGGTGGTCAGTTCTGCTCCCTTGGGGGATATCATCCAGAACCAGGAAGCGACTGGCCGGATTGCCAAGTGGGCTATAGAGTTTGGGCCGCACGGGTTGAAGTATGTGCCTCGGACGGCGGTTAAGTCTCAAGCACTTGTTGATTTCATCAATGATTGGACGGAACTGCAAGCACCTGAAGAAAAGTCAGATCACACATATTGGACCATCCATTTTGACGGATCCAGGCAATTGGAAGGCTCGAGGGCTGGAGTCGTATTAACTTCCCCATGAGGTGATAAGTTTTGTTACGTTCTCCGCTTAATGTTCCCTTGTACTAACAATGCAGCTGGGTATGAAGCCTTGCTCCATGGTCTCTGGATGGCTAAGGAGATGAATCTAAGTCGAGTTAAGTGCTTCGGTGACTCGGACCTCGTGGCTCAACAAGTATCTGGCACTTGGGATTCCAAGGACCCACTCATGGTAGCATATCGTCGTGAGGTGGATATTGTTGCAGGTCACTTTAAAGGCTATCAGGTGGACCACGTGGACCGACAGAAGAATGAAGCGGTGGACGCTTTAAGCCGGCTGGGCTCTCAGCGCAAACCGGTCCCGCCCAATGTTTTTCTGGATGTGCTGCACAACCCGTCGGTCAAGCTCCCTGGTGAAGCGGATTTGGCTATTCCTGATCCGGAGGCTCAATTGGTGGCAGCTCTTCATGTCATTCCGGATTGGACGCTTCCTTACCTGGCGTACATGAACCGGGGCGAGTTACCAGAGGATGAGACTCTGGCCCGACAGATAATCCGATGGTCCAAGTCCATGACTATTATCAATGGCGAGTTGCATCATTGCAGTGTATCAGGGGCGTTTCAATGTTGTGTGTCTCCTGAAGAAGGTTGTGAAATTTTGCGTGAGATCCACGAAGGAGATTGTGGTCACCACGCCGGTTCAAAATCTTTGGTGGCTAAAGTGTTCCGCCATGGCTTCTATTGGTTAACTGCTCATGCTAATGCGGAAGATCTGGTCAGACGATGTGACGGTTGCCAAAAGTTTTCAAGACGTGCTCATGTGTCGGCTCAAGAATTGAGAATGATTCCAATTACTTGGCCGTTTGCGACTTGGGGGCTGGATATGGTTGGGCCTTTCAAAAGGTCCAAAGATAAGAAGACCCACCTCCTAGTGGCGGTTGACAAGTTTACAAAGTGGGTGGAGGCAGAACCTGTTAGCAAGTGTGATGCGGCCATGGCGGTTCAGTTCATCAAAAAAGTGATTTTCTGGTTTGGCTTTCCACACAGTATCATCACAGATAATGGTACCAATTTGTCCAAGGGTGGCATGAAGGAGTTCTGTGAACAGGAGCACATCCGTCTTCACGTTTCATCCGTAGCGCACCCACAGTCCAATGGTCAAGCAGAAAGGGCTAATCAAGAGATCTTGAGAGGCATCAAGCCCCGGCTTATGGTTCCTTTGCAGAGAACACTGGGTTGTTGGGTAGAAGAGTTACCATCTGTGTTATGGAGCATCGATACCACACCCAACAGATCAACGGGATACACACCATTCTTCATGGTCTATGGAGCGAAGACAGTTCTCCCTAGTGATATTCGTCATGATTCACCTTGTGTGGCGTCTTATGTTGAAGCAGACAACGAGACAGCACGGCAAGATGCTTTGGACCGGTTGGATGAAGAGCGTGACATAGCAGCTGCTCGCTCGGCGATTTACCAACAGGATCTTCATCGTTATCACAGTCGCCGAGTTAGAACCAGAACCTTTCAAGAGGGAGATTTGGTGCTTCGGCTCATCCAAGATCAGACTGATATGCATAAGTTATCCCCACCTTGGGAGGGACCTTTCATGGTCAGCAAGAATCTGCACAACGGGTCATACTATCTGATCGATATTCGAGAGCATAAAGACTCACGTACATCAGAGGAGGAGATCAACAGGCCGTGGAACATAGCTCATCTTCGGCCTTACTATACCTGAGCCATTGGCTCTACTTATGTACATATTACGACGATGTATATATTATGATTAATATAATAAACCGGAACCTCAGCTAAAGCGGGGTATCTGTTCTTTTACATCATGTGTGGTTACACGGAGTTGTTCTAAAGCGGCCTCCGGTTTACCCCTTGAGTTAGCTTTTCAAAGCATCATGTAATATCACTTGGGGGCTTGGTCGTATCCGAACCAATGCAACACCTTTTGATAGGCGAAAGCCACCAGATCACTTGGGGACATGGTCAAGTCTGAACCAGTCACGCCTCTTGATCGGCCTAAGGCCACAGAATCACTTGGGGGCTTGGTCGAACCCGAACCACTGCCACGCCTCTTGATCGGCATAAATGCCACGGTTTCATTTGGGGACCTGGCTGACTTGAACCATAGCTACACCTATCGGGAGCTTGGTCATGTCCGACCATGGTAACGCCATCTGATCGGCTAAAATAAGCCTCTTTTTGCAAACGGTTTTATCATTACCTTTGCTTCACAATTTTCTTTGATAGATATTTCTTTCTTTTTGTTGCGTTTGTTAAACCAACAAAGTTTTAAACCGGTTCAAACTGTCAATTGACGGAACACGGTCCATTTTTAATCCGGAGACTATTTGCCCGGTTTGGGTTTTCATTAACATCCTATTACGGAGTAACACGGTGTTCTATTATAACCCGGCACTGTTTACATGGTAAACCGGCATTAGATATATACAGGAGCTGCTATCTCCTCCAACAGTGTGGGTTTATAAACCTCTGCTTCAAGATTGGCCAAGCCAACTTCATGCCCAATGATGGTAGATTTTTTGTATTGCAGAAAATACTTTGGAAAGTTCATCACCCAAAGGAAGAACAAGTTGCAGTAATTATGCACAAAGGCATATCAAAATCAAGAGTATCGGCTAGCCTATTATAAGGCAACACGGTGCCCAAAATAAGATCATTGTTTTTTCGCAAAGGAGAAGCAGTTTAAACCGGCTTCGGGTTCAAGCTTGGTCACCAGCCTGGCCTGATGGTTGTGGGTCATCCCACGCCGCTTCAACTTCAACTTCTCTACCCAGCGGCTAGAAATCAACAGTTGTCCGGTCGATTCCCATTAATGCTTGAAAGACAGCTTCATCATGGATCAGCAACGACGGTTCAATATCGGGAGCGTAAGTATGCTTACGGATTGGAGGGATAAGATTTTCCGCTTCAGGAATTGGTGCAACTACTCGCTTGTTTTGGTTGTCATATTGGGCTTGATAATGAGACAAGTCTGCTTATTCAACCAATTGACAAGCTAGCGGACGCACCTCCCGGTTTATTTCTCGTAGATCCGCTTCACTAAACTCTGACCCGTCTTCCTTCAAGCTGGGATAGCCCTGAGCTGCTTCAACAGGATCAAAATCCGGCACCCAAGCTTTTGCCTGGATTAAGGCATTGATCGCACCGGTTCGAGCAACGGATTTCTTCAGCTCTTCAACCCGGGCAGGAAGCATCGACAGTCTCTTCAGAGTGTCCTGAATCAAAGTGGGCGCCGGATTGTTGTGGGATGCAGCAGAGATGATCCACTGTGCACCAGTGTACAGTTGTTCGGTCAATGTGTCGGCGGCTTTCAATTTCTTCCGCACATCTGACCCCAAGTGACCAATGCGTGTCCCTGAAATATTACAAAGGGTTAACAAACCGGCAGCTCTATAAGACGGCCAAATCAAATCCAGAAGTCAAACCAGCTTACCAAAGATAGCAGCGGCCATGGCATGCACTTGCCGCTTTATGCTGGTCAGTTCGTCCACCACCGGTTTTAGTGCAGCCTCGGCACCTTCTGCTCGTTTGGTTAAAGCGGATTTTTCAGTGGCCCAATCTGCCCGCTTCTTCTTGAAGCCCTCCTTAAGCTGTTCCATGGCGCTTAAAGCGCTGGTTAATTCCTCTTTTGCTTTGGAGGTTACAGCTTGTTGGCACTTCAGATTTTCTTGCAGATCAGTGATCTGTTTTTCCCTTTTGTTCAGCTCATCCTGCATATAGGCAGTCATACAATTCAGATAACGGTACAAGAATTGAAGTACCAACCACATAACAAGTTATGCCCTTGGTACTTGGGGGCTAATGCATATTTGCTCTTCAATTATTCAGAAAAGTCCCAAGCTCAATACAAGTATTCAACTTGGCACTTGGGGGCTAATGGCTATTTGTTCAGTTAATATTGCTGCTACAATCTTGATTACCTAAAGTCCCAGTTTAACTACACTAAGTTGAACCAGTCCTTGGGGGCTATATCAGTAAATTCAGAAAATATTGAAGTCTGCATTGACAAGTCCCGGTTTGAACGGAGATTCTAAACTGGCCCTTGGGGGCTAGGAGAGTTGATAGATTGAAGTACATACGCAGATAAGCATATGGAAGTTACCTCATATTTCTCTTTCATCATATTAACCAGACCAGCTTCATAGTCATGGCTGGTGTATAGCCGGTTCAGATAGCCGGAATGGAGATCTTGGGCGTTCTGAGCGGCATAAGTTGTCAGATCGGCATTCCATTTTCCCTTGCCAATGGCAGCAAATTCTTCCTTGGCAGTGTGTCTGGATAAAGCAACGTGATTTCCTGGCTCTGTGCGACCAATGCCAGTAATGACAACCTCATCATCCTTGGCATCGTCGGTTTGCACTAGGGTCGTTGGCTTATCAGTAGGCTTGGATGGACTGGTGGATTTTTCAATCTGGATGGGGCTTGTGGGCTGGTTGACAGGGCCTGAGGTGTCAATAGGCCTTCCTTCGGCAATAAAATTGTCATCTTGCTGTGGTGGATCATTGGGTATATCTTCATGAATAGCCGCTTCAAGATCTGGTGTTTTACCCGGTTCAGGGACGGCGTCCTCCTTGGCCGCTTTATCCAGGCGAGCCTTCTTGCTCAGCCTAGGCTTGGCCCTGAAAGGAATAACAAAGTCAAATACAGCATATGTTCCAAGGTGATGTACCAGAAATATTATGATAAGTATAGCTTACCCAAGCACCGTTTTGAGCGGTGGCAGCTGAGTAGCCGATGACTTGCCAGAGGATGAGTGGAAAGAAACCTGATAATCGGAGTCAGATGGATTAAGAGGTTGATGAAAACAGCCCGCTTTAGGACAAGCACTGACAAGCAAATTAGAGACCTCTGAACGGCGTTTCCGAACCGGACTGTTCGGTAAACCAGCGGAGGTAACTACCTGGCCGCTGTGCCGGGTTGTGCGGCGAGCTTCGTGTTGTTGGGTCTTCATAAGAAATTTGGGATCCAAGTAAGCAAGAGGATGAGAAAATTTAACCTTCCGGTTTGCCTGACGGATTTTTAGCGAAGGCAAAGGGTTTGAATCGGAAGAGAGAGTAATTACCTCTATAGCATCAGCATGGCCGGTTTCGGCATCATCCTGACAAATATCATCATCAATAAGGCGTGTGAAAAATAAGCCAAGGGAGTCAAGCTCTACCTCAAGGTCCGGATTACCCACATCATCATCAGCGGCCGGATCAGAAGATGCGGTGGTTTTCTTCTTATGAGCAGGCTGTTTCACGACTTTAGTCTTTGGCCGGGTTGGTCTTTCCGGTTTGTCTGTTTTTTCTGGCTTCTCCTATGGAAGCTTCTTGCTCCAAAATGGATCATCGCCCTGTTTAAACAGACATTGATATTAAACAATGACCAGATATATCAATAACAGGTTCAGTAAAAAGAAAAATCAAACTCTTACAGCTGGCGGTTTGTTGGTGGCACATAAGGGAAGCAGGCCGGTTCAAGCACAGATGTGTTCCGGTTCATTCAGCATTTTATTCACAACTTCTGTGATTTCTTCGTCGGTGAGCTGGATGTTAGCATGTCGCAGTGGGTCATCAACACTGCCAGTATACTCGCACATCAAACCGGAGCGCTGACTAAGGGGCAGTATGCTCCACGATATCCAACAGCGAGCGAGGTCAACCCCTGTTAAACCGTTGGCCATGAAGGCTCTGAGCTTGGATAGTTGAGGAGCGTATTTGCTTCTCTCCTTGGCAGTCAACCTTTGCGGAAAGGGTTGTGTATTGCTAAGCCGCTCCGGACGAAAGCCAGGCAAAGGATTTTCACCAGTAGGGGAAGTGTCTTTGCAATAGAACCATGTTTGATTCCACTCTTTGGGGTGGCTGTGCAGTTTGGCGTGAGGGTATGTGACCTCTTTCCTTTTCTGAATCGCCACACCACCCAATTCCGTATTGGAACCGTCAGTAAACTCAGTATGGCGGTTTAGATGGAAGCAGTCTCTGAACAACTCAACTGTGGGCTCCTCTTGAAAGAACACCTCACAGAGCACTTGGAAGTGACACATGTTTGTAACAGAGTTGGGGCCAGTGTCTTGTGGGCGGAGTTGAAAATTGGCCAAAACATCCCGGTAAAATTTAGAACCGGGCGGCTTAAAGCCCCGAGCTAAGTGATCTACGAAAATGACGACCTCTCCTTCTTGAGGTGTGGGAGGGCATTCTTTGCCAGGGACCCTCCAATGGATGGTGTTTTGCTGCCTAAAGCGCCGATCAGGACTAAATTGTTCAGTTGAGTCTCTGTGACGCGAGAAGGAACCCAGTTGCACTCATATACTTGCTTGGCCATGATTAAATCTACAAGATAGGTGATTCTGGTTCAAGAATGCATTGATTAAAGTACACTAGTATGTACAATGTTAAACCGGAGACAACTCTATCTAAACCGGAGTTTTATGAAGCAACAGCATCTGGCGGTTCAACAAGGGGACAAATGGTATATACCGGTTTGGCAATTTTTTCTACAAAGTTAAACCGCCTGGTCTAAACATTGAAACAGTTGAGATTGCAGATGAGTAAGTATGCAAAAACAGGTTTCACAAGATTATACTACAGCGTTGGATCTGGAACATGTTCATAAAAGAGATAAAAATTCAAGGCCCAAAAGGAGCAGTGCCGAATCAATGAGCCATCGCTACGGATAAGATCTATGGTCTTAATATGCGAAAGTGAAAACAGAGGGTAAAAACTACTGCTACACAAAAGCAAAGATTCACAGACTCGTCTAAAGATCTAGCATATGAACAAGGAGTAGGCGATGAACACTAGAGAGCATGGAAACCCTAGAACAGATCTATAATGAAAAAGATAGAAGACTTACCGGAGCTGAGGAAGACGCGAAAGGTCGCCGCGGTGCTCTGGTACGCTCAAGGTGATGCAGCGGCCAAGGTTGGTGCAGTAGTTGACGGCGGCAGCGGAGCTCCGAAGCTGGGCGACGCGAGGAAGACGAAGCAGAAGGGCATGAAGGGGAAAAAGAAATGACCCTTTGGTCCTATTTATAAAGAAAGGGACATGTGTCAGGCGTGAGAATCAAGGGGCCGTGAATTTGGAAACGGAGTTGTCGCCTCGATTGTCGCAGATCTATTAAACAAGAAGGTATCATGGATAGTTTCTTTATGACAGACGACGTCACTCCGGTTTACAGTAATCAGAGAAGATGACATCACGACAGTTCACCAAACTACAAGAAGATGTTGATGATGAATTTTTTGCTAAAGGATTGACATGAACCTGTTCAAATCAATCTGGGGCCTAATGTTGGGGATATTACTACTGGGCGTAAACCGGCCTATCTGGGCCGGGTTAACTCCATCAGTAGTTAAGTATGTTAAAGCCCATGAAGGTAGATGGGGGCTTAAAGCCCATGATCGGTTTAAGGCCTGTAGCCGTAAACCGGCGTCGGTATGTAAACTTGTATTGTAAGTTAGGAATAAGTAGAGACCAAACCGAACACGTATATGAGCCGGTGTTGGGACTCTGTAAACCGACGGGTGTCACCCATGTATATAAGGGGACGACCCGGCGGCCGTTCAAGGACAACAGACAACAACTCGAGACTTAGGCGAAGCTTGTTTGCTCCCTAGTCATCGAAACCCCATCAATTCCATCACAACTAGACGTAGGCTTTTACCTTCATCGAAGGGGCCGAACTAGTATAAACTCTCTTGCGTCCCCGTGTCCGCTTTAACCCCTTCAAGCTAACCCGTTGCGATGGCCCCACGACTAAGTCCTTTCACGAGGACATCTGCCGTGACAAAACTACGACAGAGGTGACACGTTCCCTCTCAGAACCAGGAGCCTTCTTGAGGGAAGCTCCGGTTTGCAAGAAGCTTACACCAAAGCTTGTCCCAATTCGGCCAAAAAAATTACTGCAACATGTTGGTCCATGTCATGACACCATGCTAGGTTTCATGATTTTCAGCCGTGTTTTGGATTTACAGGAATTAAGAAACCAAGTTTCCCAATCTTTCCGGCTAAGCCACGACACCCAGATGTTTGAATTTTTTTCCCATTTCTTGCATGGGAACTATAAATTCACCCAAAGACACACATGTGATTTTTCAGCAAACTTTGGTGCATTGGAGCATGTGCTTGTAGTTCAAATTTGAATTATGCACATTAAATGCCCAGAAACTCAATTAATGCATAAAAATGCCAAATGAACCCGGAATAATTCCAAATTTAAACATGACACTCATGTACTAGTTGCATGTTCACCATACGTAAATGTTCTAGCAATTCAAACACCATCCTTTCCCTTCGTAACACAATTTTGTCTTTCAAAACATAATGAAAAAATCAGGTATACCACAAACAGTTTACTAGAAAAATCGTGTGGGATGCGATATAAAATATCTTGGCGCACCATCTTGTCTGGCTTACGCAGGAAGCTTCATCGTCTATAGTCCACCGCCCCCGCTTGAACCACACTTGCGCGCCAGTTTCTCGCGGCACGGAGCGAATTTTTTTTTCCACCGCGGAAATATCTATCTCCCCGCCCCCTCCCTCCTACCAAAAGCCACATTTCCACTTTTCCTCCTTGCTTTCCAAGTTCAAACCTTCACTGCTGCTTACTGGCAACTCAGCCTCCTCGTCGGCGACCCTTCTTCTTGCAGTGCCGCCTCCTCGCCGGCTACCCTTCTTCTTGCAGCGCCGCCTCCTCGTCGGCGACCCTTCTTCTTGCAGCGCCGCCTCCTCGCCGGTGACCCTTCTTCTTGCTGCGCGGCCTCCTCGCCGCCGACCCTTCTTCTTGCTGTGTGGCCTTGTCGATATGGTCAGGTAATCCACACCCCACCCACACCATCCTCCTCATTTCCCATCCCACATGCCCCGACTGACGGAGCGACACCTTCCACCGAAACCACTGCCCCCTCCTCCAATTAAGCGTCGTCCACAGCCATTTTACATGCAATATAACGTGGAGCTGAGTAGCGTGTGGCCGCACGCGCGAACTAGGTCGCTATGGCTGACATGTGTGTCGACAGCCAGATCCTGGAGGAGCACCTCGTCTTCGATACCACCGTCGACATCGTTGCGTGGTTGTCTACTTTAAAATACAGTTCGTGATGTTTTCTCGAGGCCACCGCCAGTGCCTTCTAGTGATTTTTCCTCTATAATGTTAATATGCAATCTGATGTTCAGTTAACAGTTTGGTCCTCTGAAATGTAATGTTCAATTAACACTTTGGTCCAATAATTGCTACATTTTGTAGTATTGTTCTCAAGCATTCTTTGTTTTGTTAACTGTCTTATCTTCTAGCACATGTTTCTATTCTGCAATGTCGTGCTCAGTTAACTATTTTGGTTCATTTGGTCTGCTACCCATTTAACTGTTTGGTTCAGTTCTGCAATTTGATTTTCATTGGCTGTGGGTACAATTTTGTATTGTTATGCATGTGACACTAATCAAATTTGGTTGTACTCAATACCTATTCTACTGATAGTATGGCAACTCTCAGTTAACCTGATCAAGATCTTCCTTATGTGTCTTGCAGGGAAACAATGGGAGACACTGCGGTTTACCATCGAGGTTTGTTCAAGTAGGGTCCTTTGGCTAATACCACATTATTGTGCAGTTGCAGGAATCATTATAATATTTAGGTTTCTTACAATTTGGTCTTGCACATGTAGGTCTTGCTGTCAGAGGCATAGACCCATTGTTCGACCCATTTTGCATATGAGGAAATGAGATGTCCATGAATATCAGTCAAGTCAAGAAACTCAGAAAGATTGTTAGGATGAAGAAACTTGCGATGAATAACAGCAAGATCTTTGTTTGCACAATGAAGAAGACATCAGTCAACTATAGGATGGTACCAACTCTTTTACCTTGTTTTACCCCCTGTGCCATTTCAAAATTTACAACAGCGATTTATGCATAGCTTTGTTTTCAGTACTTTTCAGAGCAGTTCACCGATGATTACCTCTCAAACCACCTGCATGGTCAAGAGGCGAGGAAGGTATTCACTCAACACCCACGGTACGATATTGAAGTCTTGCTGAAGAGGACGAAAGTTGGGCGGGCAATTATCCATAGCCACTGGCCTAAAGTTGCAAGGACATTCAACATCACTGAAGGCTCAATATTTGCCTTCCGCTTCAGATGAGTTTCATATGTCTATTTACCGTGTATGATGCTACTTTCCAAAGGTTTTTGATGATGCATGTGAAACTTGGTGCTGTTGTGTAATGGCATAACTGAGTGCCGAAGCTATCTGATGTAATTCGATTATGAAATCCTGGTTGCTTTTATACGGATATGAAATATCTGGCGTGTTTTATAAGAAATATCAGTTTGAATAGTACATGGGTTGTCAATAATAGGCTAATTACCTTGCTTATTGGGGTTTTCTATTGCAAACGGTTACTCAGACAGCACCGTGGGCGATGAACTCAAACAACCCACACGGTTTCTAGAAAGTAGGTGTGTTCGATCAACTAACAATCACACACGGCTTCCGGCAGTGAACTGTACGCGTTAGGCCACCTTGCACACACGTTTCCACACAAAGAACTGTGTGGGATGTACTCCCTCCGTTCCAAATTACTCGTCGCAGAAATGGATGTATCTAGAACTAAAATACATCTAGATACATCCATATCTGCGATAAGTAATTTGGAACGGAGGGAGTACATACCTATGGAAATGATTTTCTAAGATTCACCGTGTGGGATGTACATACCTACAGAAATGATTTCTGGGATTCACCGTGTGGGATGTACATACCTACGGAAATGATTTCTGGGATTCACCGTGTGGGATGTACATACATACGGAAATGATTTCGTGGATTCACTGTGTGGGATATACATACCTACAAAAATGATTAGGTTTCCATGCCTCGCCCGATCGCACACGGCCCCAGCCTGGGTCCCACGAGGGCCTATCCCCGACGATTTCTGGGTCGTGTGGGAAGGACCCCCTATCGCCCACACTCACTTGGCGATGGTTCCAAATGCCGTCGCGGAAAGGGGTTTTAAACCATTTGTTTAGGACGTCGTTGTACCAATGAATAAAGAGTTCATCGTAAAGGGTAACGTCGATGCAAGCTTTGACACCGATCTAGATGACTCTAAGTCTCAATATGGATACATATTGAAAGTGGGAGAAATTAGCTAGAGTAGCTCCATGTAGAGAATTGTAGACATAGAAATATGCAAAATACATGCGAATCTGAATGTGACAGACCCGTCGACTAAACTTCTCTCACAAGCAAAACATGATCACACCTTAGTACTCTTTGGGTGTTAATCACATGGTGATGTGAATTAGATTATTGACTCTAGTAAACTCTATGGGTGTTGGACACATGGCGATGTGAACTATGGGTGTTAATCACATGGTGATGTGAACTAGATTATTGACTCTAGTGCAAGTGGGAGACTGAAGGAAATATGCCCTAGAGGCAATAATAAATTTTTTCTTTTATAATTCATGATAAAGGTTTATTATTCATGCTAGAACTGTATTGATCGGAAACCTAAATACATGTGTGAATACATAAACAAATATCGTGTCCCTAGTAAGCCTCTACTTGACTAGCTCGTTGTTTAAAGATGGTTAAGGTTTCCTAACAATGGACATGAGTTGTCATTTGATAACAGGATCACATCATTAGGAGAATGATGTTATGGACAAGACCCATCTGTTAGCTTAGCATAATGACCGTTCAGTTTAATTGTTATTGCTTTCTTCATGTCAAATACATATTCCTTCGACTATGAGATTATGCAACTCCCGAATACCGGAGGAATGCCTTGTGTGATACCAAACATCACAGCGTAACTGGGTGATCATAAAGATTCTCTACAGGTATCTCTGAAGGTGTTTGTTGAGTTGGCATAGATCGAGATTAGGATTTGTCACTCCGAATGAAGGAGAGGTATCTCTGGGCCCTCTCTGTAATACACATCATAAGCTTGCAAGCAAACGACTAAGGAGTTGGTCACGAGGTGATGTATTATGGAACGAGTAAACAGACTTGCCGTTAACGAGATTGAACTAGGTATGCATATACCGACGATCGAATCTCGAGCAAGTAACATATCGATAGACAAAGGGAATAACGTATGTTGTCATAACGGTTCGACCCATAAAGATCTTCATAGAATATGTAGGGGCCAATATGATCATCCAGGTTCCGCTATTGGTTATTGACCGGAGAAGTGTCTCGATCATGTCTACATAGTTCTCGAACCCGTAGGGTCCGCATGCTTAACGTTCGATGACAATATTGTATTATATGAGTCATGTGATTTGGTGACCAAATGTTGTTCGGAGTCCCGAATGAGATCATGGACATGATGAGGAGTCTCGAAATGGTCGAGAGGTAAAGATTGATATATATGATAATAGTATTCAGACACCAGAAGTGTTCCGGAATGTATCGGGTATTTATCAGAGTACCGAGGGGGTTACCGGAACCCCCGGGGGAATATATGGGACATATGGGCCATGAGAGAGGAGCACACCAGCCCACAAGGGGTGGCATGCCCCCCCCCCTCTATGGCATGTGGCCGAATTGGAGAAGGAAAAAGGGGGGTTCGCCCCCCTTCCTTTCTCTCTTTCCCCTTCCCTTTCTTCTCCGGTGAAAAAAGAAAAGGGGGGCGCCACTTGGGGGAACCCCAAGTAGGATTCGGATCCTACTTGGGGTGCCCCTGGCTGCCTCTCCTCCCCTCCCACCTATATATATGTGGGGAGGGGGCGCCTAGAACACACAGAACATTAATTGTTAGCCGTGTGCGCCCCCCCCCCCTCCATAGTTTACACCCCCGGTCATATTCTTGCGGTGCTTAGGCGAAGCCATGCGTGGATCACTTCACCATCACCATCACCATGCCGTCGTGCTGACGAAACTCAGCTACTTCCTCGACATCTTGCTGGATCAAGAAGACGAGGAACGTCACCGAGCTGAACGTGTGCAAAACTCGGAGGTGTCATACATTCGATGCTTGATCAGTCGGAGCTAGAAGAAGTTCGACTACATCAAATGCGTTGTCAAACGCTTCCGCTTTCAGTTTACGAGGGTACGTAGACACGCTCTCCCGCTCGTTGCTGTGCATCTCCATGAATAGATCATTGTGTGTGCGTAGATTTTTGTTTTGTTTTTTCCATGCAACATTTCCCAACAGTAATCTCTTTGTAGGCTTGCTGGACGGTGATGGGCTGGATGAGATTCATCATGTAATCGAGTTAGTTTTGTTAGGGCTTGATCCATAGTATCCACTATGTTCTGGATTGATGTTGCTATGACTTTGTTATGCTTAATGCTTGTCACTAGGGCCTGAGTGCCATGATTTCAGATCTGAACCGTTTATGCTTTCACCAATATATTTGTGTTCTTGATCCAATCTGGCAAGTTATATACACCTGCTACGTGTTATGATCCGTATATCCCAAGGTGACAATAATTTGGATTCTTTCTGGTGATGACCGTAGTTTGAGGAGTTCATGTATTCACTATGTGTTAATGCTTTGTTCCGGTTCTCTATTAAAAGGAGGCCTTAATATCCCTTAATTTCCTTATGGACCCCGCTGCCACGGGAGGGTAGGACAAAAGATGTCATGCAAGTTCTTTTCCTTAAGCATGTATGACTGTATACGGAATACATGCCTACATTATACTGATGAATTGGAGGTAGTTCCGTGTCGCTCTAGGTTATGACTGTTATATGATGAATATTATCCAATGTTATCACCAATCCAATGCCTACAAGCTTTTCACATATTGATCCTTGCTAAGTTACTACTTCTGTTACTGTTGTTACAACTGCTACAAAACTACTGCTACTACTGTTACTGTTACTCTTACTATCATTGCTACTGCTATGAACTATCATACTACTGTGTGATACATCCATTTTGCATCATGCTTTTATATCGACATTTATTGCATTATGGGTTGTTATTACACATTATGTCACAATACTTATGCCTTTTATCTCTTATTTTACAAGGTTTACATGAACAGGGGGAATGCCGACAGCTAGAATTCTGGGCTGGAAAAGGAGCAAATATTCGAGACCTATTCTGCACATCTCCAAAAGTCCTGAAACTCCACGGGAATTATTTTGAGAATATATAAAAAATATTGGGCGAAAGAAGTACCAGAGGGGGGCCACCCACCGTCCACGAGGGTGGGGGCGCGCCCTACCCCCTGGGCACGCCCCCTGCCTCGTGGGCCCCCTAGTGACCCTCTGATGCCCATCTTTGGCTATATGGAGTCTTTCGTCGAGGAAAAAATCATAAGCTAGCTCACAGGACGAAACTCCGCCGCCACGAAGCGGAACCTTGGCGGAACCAATCTAGGGCTCCGGCGGAGCTGTTTTGCCGGGGAAACTTCCCTGTGGGAAGGGGAAATCATCACCAACGATCCTCTCATCGGGAGGGGGTCAATCTCCATCAACATCTTCACCAGCACCATCTCATCTCAAACCCTAGTTCATCTCTTGTATCCAATCTTTGTATCCAAACCTCAGATTGGTACCTGTGGGTTGCTAGTAGTGTTGATTACTCTTGTAGTTGATGCTAGTTGGTTTACTTGGTGGAAGATCATATGTTCAGATCCATTATGCATATTAATACCCCTCTGATTATGAACATGAATATGATTTGTGAGTAGTTACGTTTGTTCCCGCGGACATGGGAGAAGTCTTGCTATAAGTAGTCATGTGAATTTGGTATTCATTCGATATTTTGATGAGATGTATGTTGTCTTTCCTCTAGTGGTGTCATGTGAATGTCGACTACATGACACTTCACCATTGTTTGGGCCTAGAGGAAGGCATTGGGAAGTAATAAGTAGATGATGGGTTGCTAGAGTGACAGAAGCTTAAACCCTAGTTTATGCGTTGCTTCATAAGGGGCTGATTTGGATCCATATGTTTCATGCCATGGTTAGGTTTACCTTAATACTTCTGTTGTAGTTGCGGATGCTTGCAATAGGGGTTAATCATAAGTGGGATGCTTGTCCAAGTAAGGACAGTACCCAAGCACCGATCCACCCACATATCAGATTATCAAAGTACCGAACGTGAATCATATGAACGTGATGAAAACTAGCTTGACGATAATTCCCATGTGTCCTCGGGAGCGCTTTCCTTTATATAAGAGTTTGTCCAGGCTTGTCCTTTCCTACAAAAAGGATTGGGCCATCTTGTTGCACCTTATTTAATTTTATTACTTGCTACCCATTACAAATTACCTTATCACAAAACTATCTATTACCGATAATTTCAGTGCTTGCAGAGAATACCTTGCTGAAAACCACTTATCATTTCCTTCTGCTCCTCGTTGGTTCGACACTCTTACTTATCGAAAAGGCTACGATAGATCCCCTACACTTGTGGGTCATCACTGTGCTACTGATCACGCTATTGTAGTTATTTAGTCTCCAGGTGTGGTTGAATTGACAACTCAACTGCTAATACTTACAAGTATTCTTTGGCTCCCCTTGTGTCGAATCAATAAATTTTGGTTGAATACTCTACCCTCAAAAACTATTGCGACCTCCTATACTTGTGGATTATCAAATTGTCGGACTGTCTCGTCGGCTTGTTACTTTACATAGATTAGGTCCCAGACGTCAGGAGGCCCTGAATTACTTGGGCAATACTCGACGTGGGGAGTGGTTGGGATCAACAAATTCAATCCGAACGGGGGGATCCGAGGTTCCCCCATGTTCACTGTGGGGAAAATGCACGGAGAAGGAGGTATCAGGCTCGGCTTAACATCCGAAGCGTCCGCCTCTTCTAGCTGATTGATCTTGTGCTCATCCTTTAGACGAGAGACCGGATCCAAGGTTTCCTCAAATCGGATTCCGTCGGCCGAGCTCATCAAGGAAGGGTGAAGCTCCAGAAAGAATTCCGGATCGCAACCCAAGGCCTCGAAGGGGGGTGCGATTTGAGACCTGTCAAGCCCTCAGATGACATGTTGGTGGGAATCGCAGATGCACCGATGGTGCTGAGGGGACTTAAATTGCCGATTGGCGAAGCCACGGTTCCAAGGTGATCACACAACGAGCTCTCAATGAAAGCATCAATGTTGGTGTCAAAACCGGAAGACCTCGGGTAGGGGGGCAAGCTATGAGATCGGATTGATGGGTAAAACCCTACGTCATGCTCTTGCTTATATTGTGGGTGTATCAAAGTACAAAGTTGATCTACCTCGAGATCGTAAGTCGTGGCCTAAACCCTAAGGCTAATGATGATGATAATCGATGTCCCTCTACGGGCTAAACCCTCCGGTTTATATAGGCACCGGGGGTATCTAGGGTTATACATGGTCTGTTGTCATCTAAGGGCACATGGCAGCGGCCAAAGTAATGCTTGGAGTACACAACAAGTCTTCGGCAGAGTCCCCATTGATTACGTCAGAGTGCAATGCTTCCGGAATCCTTCCCTTATGAGAATGGTGGGCCATAAGCTCGACCCATGGACTGCGAGTCAACTAGGTTGGTACCCCCTAGTCCAGGACACTGTCAATATGTAACAAAGAAAAGAGCGATGAAAAAGTAAGAGAATAAATAAAAGCAAATAAAGCCAAAAGAAACTAAAAACAAGAAACATAAAGCAAAAGAAAACTGGCGTACCTGACCTGCCAGGGTGAGCAAGTCTTGTATACAGATTTAAAATAAGTGGTAATTGCACTCGAGATACATAAACTTGGTCGGTGGGAGCAGATTGGTACAAGAACTTCAAAAATGTTTACCGCGCATACACAAACTTAGCTTTTGGGTTCATATCGGCTACAAATCGCTCCTAGATTGACGTGTGTCATGTTCTTTTTTCGAAAAAGAAATTTGGCTATTTTTTTCGCGGTCGTAGCCCTCTCCTCTTTCCGCCTATGGACCGAGCCCCGCTCTCTAAAATCAGCATGCCTTGTAGGCGTCAAAAGCAATACCTCGCCTCTGGATCCGTGTTGCCGCCACTGGGGAAAGAGGAGAGGGCTACAACTGCGAAAAAAATAATATCAGAGTTTTTTGTAAGAATCGAACACACGTTGATCCAGCAACGATTTGTACATGATATGGACCCCAAAGCCAAATTCGTATACCCGCGACGACCTTTTTTTCAAGTTTATGTACCAATCTGCTCCCACCGGCCAAGTTTATGTATATAGAGTGCAATTACCTCTTAAAATAACCAGCTAACAAAGACGAGACTAGTGCGCCGGGAAAAGGAGGAAAATAAAACTGTGTTCCCTACTTCGAGCTCACGACAAACAAGAAATAATTTTTGCTTGTTCAGGTGACCAAACGCGCACTTTCGTGCGCATAGTGGTTGCACCCACTTTCGTCGGTTTAAATTTTTACTCGTGCTATACTCTTACTGCTACAGGAGACATAATAAGTCTAAAAAATGGCTAATGCAAAATATTTTAAAATGTTACGGAATTTGAAAAAATGATTGTGAATTCAAAAAATAGTCGTGATTCTGACAATTATTAATGAATTTTAAAAATATTCACGATTTTAAAAAAATACTCCTGTATTTAAAAATGTTCGTGGATTTGAAAACAATTCGCAAATACAAAAAAGGTTCGCGAATTAGAGAAATGTTCATGTACTTAACACAATGTTCGATTATTAGAATTTGTTAATCAATATAAAAAAATGTTCACTAATATAAAATCCTTCATGACTTTTAAAAATATTTGCGAATTTTAAAATTTTCATGTACTTCAAAAATTGACGAAATTAAAAAAATATTGTTGAATTTAATAAAATGGTTTTAATTTCGAAAAATATTTGTGAATTTAGAAGATATTCCAGCATATGAAAAATTATTCACAAAACTTGAAAATGTCTATGAATTGAAA
The DNA here is from genome assembly GCF_002162155.2 of Triticum dicoccoides. Lineage (NCBI taxonomy): Eukaryota > Viridiplantae > Streptophyta > Magnoliopsida > Poales > Poaceae > Triticum > Triticum dicoccoides. The sequence goes on along the minus strand of NC_041388.1, from coordinate 395,660,125 downwards.
ATATATTTGTGACTTTAAAAATTCTTCATGAATATAATTTTTTTTTTGCATTTTCTTCTTATATTTTTCCAATTTTAAAAAGTTTAGTTATTTAAAAAAACACAAACTAAAAAAATCATAAAATTGGAAAGGTAATAAAAATAAAATAAGAAAGAAGGGAATCAGAAAAGATGAAATACATAAGGACAAATAAGAAGAAATTTGGGTTAAAGGGGGTAAAATAGGGGGAAAGAAGAAAAATACAAAAACCGAACCTTCCAAGACTTCCTTAAAATCGAGAAAAATCTTGGGCCGTCCCGTCACTGTACCGGTGCTTTGCTATTTTCACCCCGTGCAGTGTCAAGTGAAGAAGCAACAAGGAAAACCAAGAACTTGGGTCGTCCCATGTAGATGGGGTGTACTCCCTCCGGTCCTTTTTACTCTGCATATTAGAATTCTCTGAAGTCAAACTTCACAAAGTTTGACCGTATTTATATGAAAAAATATCAACATCTGCCATGCTAAAGTTATACAATATGAAACTTTAAGTCATGACACATCTATTGATATTGATTTCAGATTGTGAATGTTGGTACTTTTTTTTATAAAATTGGTCAAACTTTACGAGGATTGACTTTAGTCAAATCTTATATGCGAACTAAAAAGGACCGGAGGGAGTACGCAATTGGTCACTGTTGTGTGCTATCACAGAATATTATCTGCCATTGCCCTATTTGAAATCAATTATTATATATTCCCTTCATATTTTTACTCCTTGTATTAGGATTTTCTGGAGTCAAACTCTTCAAAGTGTGACTAAGTTTATACGACACATTATTAACATTCACAATGCAATATCAATATTATTAGACCCGTCATGGAATATTATTTTCATATTATATTTATTAGGTGATGCAAATGTTCTTATTTTCCAATATAAATTCGGTCAATGTTTATAAAGTTTGACTTTCGACAAATCAAATAATAAGCAGAGTAAAAAGAAACAAAGGGAGTACCGATTAGCTAACAACCCTCCTAAACAGTTCTCTTATTTTGTACAGTTTTGCTGTTTTTCTTTTCTTTGTTTCTTTTCTATATTTTATCTCATGTTTCCCTTTTTTCCTTTTTGTTTTTCTCACTTCTATTCTTTCTATGTTTTACTTTTATTTATATATTTGTATTTTATTTTTTCCACTTTTTATTATTTTTACAAAGTAAAAATAATCTTTTTCTTTGAAAAACGCACGAGTATTATTTTTTAAAGATGTTCACAATTTTTAGATTACATGAACATATTTTTAAATAGCTGAATAATCTTCCAAATTAAATGATCAGATTTTAAAATGGTTAACAATTTTTAAAATCAAATTATTTTTGAAGGACATGAACATTTATAAATTATAAGAACATTTTAAAAAGTACATCAATGCTTTTATATTTACATGATTTTTTTTGAATATGTGAACTTTTTTGAAAAGTGCATAAAATTTATATGTGAGAATAATTTTATAGCAAATTATTTTTTACTTATTATTACTAATAATTTCGTTATAATTTATTAACACAATTACCGATGATTGGATGAATGAAGTGACTTGGAATGGTTATGAATCATTGGATGGATGAACGGACATGGAATGGTTATGGGTGATTAGATGATTGGCTTTATTGCTTGCAGGCTGCAGCTATGAAGGTGTATGTGAGGCCGACAGCTATGGAATATCTGGAAAATAACTAGCCTGAAAGCTCTGGAAGAAAAAGTAGCGGAGGATCCAAAATTTTGAACCGCAATAGCATGTTCTGGAACCAAACGAAAAATACAGTAATCGGATGTACAGGGTGAAACTAAAGTGGTGGTTTCAAACAGAAAAGGTGGCTACTTCATGCGAATTTAAACTGGCTAAGAAGTAGCGAGCAATTTCAATTACTTGGAATTACTGTAGTAGACATAGTATCTCTTAGAAAGGATTGTGCAGAAAAGGCCTAACTCACAGCTTGAAAAAAAAAATATGGTCGTACCGAAACCTATATTGTGACTCCATAGAGAAGGAAACAGAGAAGGGTAGAAAGAAATGTTTTGCTCGGACGTGCGAGAGTTAAGTTAAAGATGTATCAAATGGATAGGCTCAGTAGCGTTGGAAAAAAAAAGGTGCGGCAATTCCAACGCTGTGAAAAATTGGGTGTCAGTTCTATGAGGACACTAACCCTAAGTGTTGTTAGTACCGAAAAAGGTTTCAGAGGTACCGGGACTTAGTAATACTTACAATCAAGGTGGCTAGAGTGATTTTTTGAGGACTTTGGGTTTCAGATATTCCATGAAGTTTCATCCCGAAGTACCTTTGCTTGTACCCATCTTTACAGTATGGTTGTCCTACACTCAATAAATCGAGCACAGAGACCAGGGTAGCAAGAACCACCATGTCCATCATCATTCACGCCATCATCATCAGCTCTCACATCCATCTCATTGTGATCTCTAAATTCTTTCATTGTGATCCAGGACTTTTTGTGAATCTATACGAGGATTGTGTATTCATTCATCTTTGATCCATATGACTATCGCATTCGTGTCTTGTGCCTTAATGTCTGAGTAGTTCCCTAGTTCTTGGTGGTTGTGCATGAAGGATGTTAGTGTCATTGGAATGAGGGGTTGAAGGCATCGTGGTGACATAAGTTATCTCTCCCCTTAGCAGACTTTGGGTACAAGAGGCCCCTATGCTTATGCCACATCCACGAGGAAATCATCACCATACTCAGGCGACAACTATGGGGGTGATGGTGGTTCTGCGTGATATGGAACTAAGACATTACTACGTATCTTATTATTGACTCTGCTCTCACAAATATACATATTGCAATGATAGAACATTTTCCATTCGGTATCATCATACACATATTGCAATAGTTTCCTAAGTTCTCTCACGTTCTTTACTTTCATTGCTATGCAATCGAGTCCTTTACTTTTAATCAATCTCTGTTAATTCCATCACCATTATGCCTTTGCTTGGAATCAAGGAATAACTTGCAGGCACATTACGACGAACCTCTACAAAGGGCAACCAACAATTTACTCAACTCTTTGTGATATCCATATTATTACTTCAAAGGGCAACTGCAACTTACATTGTGCACTTGAAGGACACCAAGCTATGTCATGTAAACAGGGATAGAGAAACCACACATACCTTGCCTAATCTGGTAGGAGGAATTATTCTGGTCCCAGGGATGTCTGTTCTTAGGATCTAGGCCATTGATATGCTCTCTCACTTGATATGCCAAAATAAAAAGGACAACAAGTTTTTAAGTGCGAGCCAAATGCATGTACACCCAGCACATTCACGTGGAGTCCACATACGCATGTTGGAGACAAAGGTCACTTGCCTTGGCAGCTTGGCTACCCCGCTGCCAACTATCTCAATTTTGACCGATGACATATATCAAGTCAACCACATGTGACTGGCACTCTCGCAATTTGGAGAAGATGAACAATAAAGTATTTGAAATTATGCGATTAACGCTGAAACATTCTTGTTTAGGTTAACAACAAAACTTGCCCTGAATTTGTTTTTAACTTGTTGATGAAAATATCTGACATCTCCCTCCAAACATGGGTTCCACGGGCACATATTTCTGCTTACTACGGAAAAAAATCTCTCACTCCGACTCAAAGTTGCTGTAAAGGGTTGATGCTTACAAAGATATTTTTTTTCAATATGACCCAATTCATTGTCAGAAACGGCAATACCATTAGGTTTTGGGAGGATATATGGCTAAGGGGCACGCCACTGACCATCCAATATCCTACTCTTTACAATATTGTAGAACGGAAAGAGGTTTTCCTCAGTACACTTCTAGGATCATTTCCCTTGAACATTCAGTTCAGAAGATCACTAGTAGGTGAGCGATGGGATAGATGGCTACATCTCGTGTGTAGGTTGATGGTGATTAAATCATCGGATGAGCCAGATACACAACATTGGAGACTTTTGGTGTTGGGGGCATTCTTAGCGAAGTCAATGTATATCGATATGATAAGCATTGGTCCAATCCCAAACTCGCTCCATATTAGAAAAATTAAGGTGCCTCTAAAAAATGTGGATCGTCCAAAAAAAGTGATCTTGACTAGACATAACCTGGCAAAGCATCATTGAAAGGGCGGCAAAAAATGTTGTTTTTCTGATTATGACGAATCGATTCAACATCTCTTTATGGATTGCTAGCCAAACTATGGCGCACAGTACACATGGCCTTTAATGTTAGTCCACCTAGTAATATTGATACCTTAATTTGGGACTTGGTTAAATTCGGTGGAGTCTAAAGTAGCGGCATATATTTGAGTCGGAGTGTGTGCATTAATTTGGGCCACATGGAACTGTCGAAACGACATCATTTTTAACAGACGAAACATTGCAATTTTTTGCAGGTCGTCTACCGAGCAACTTCCTGGATCCATACGTGGTCGTTACTCAGTCGTGCGGAAGCCAAGGAGCATATGGCTTATGAGTGCAACCGTTGAGAGACGGTAGCACGGGATACATGATAATATCTGATGCTCCCACCCTTAGGGTGCTCCCGATGCTCCGAACTCAGTAGAACATTGTTAAATGTTCATAAATGTTGAAAAAAAATCTAGCATATTCACACAACATTAATGTATGTTGTCACAAAATTTGAAACGTAGCTCGGGAAACATATATGACAGATTCGACAGTAACTAGTACATGACATAAGTTGGGCTTGAGATTTGGCCTATTATCACATTGATGTTAAATTCATCATTTTTGTATCCCGAGCAATGTTTTGAATTTTGATTTAAAATTTTGTGATAACATGCATTGATGTTGTGTGAATGTGCTAGATTTTTTTCAAAATTTTATGAACATTTTAAAATGTGTGGACTCCAAGGATGGGGGCACCCTATACATTCCCCGCGGGATACCTACAATCGGTTTGGATGACAATCCAACAATAGGATAGTTGTATAGGCATCTTGTCTTTTTTTGCCGATTGTGGCTTTGTTGTTTTTTTACAACTATTTTTGAGTTTTTGTAACGTACTGCATACTTATTGGAGACTTCAGTTAATAATATTGTTGCATGCATCATTGTGATGCAAAGGCCGGGGCAATCTTTTTTTTTGAAAAAAAAAAGACAATATAAACAGTTGAAGTCCTCGGTCATACTACACGTAGATAGACTAGCAGCGATTGTGGTATGCGGTACCGAGCAGCTTCTAGCAGTTCAAGGCCGGGAACGAAGCCACGTCGTTGTCGCACCGGCTGCAGAGGAAGACGTGCGGGACGTCCTCCGTGTCCGCGACCCCGGCGCACCGCGTGTGCTGCCATGCCTCGCAGATGTCGCAGCACGCCATGCGCTCGCCGTCGTCGTCGTCCGCGCCACATACGCAGTCTACGACCCTCTCTCCGACGTCGCCGCCCCCCTCGCACACGGTAGCCGCTTTCTTCCTCTGGTCGCCCTCCTCGGCCGGTTCCTGCTGCTCGCCGACCACCCCTTCGACCACGACGGTGCTCCCCACGCCGATCAGTCCGAGCGCCGGGCTGGCCTCTAGGCCGGCGCCGATCCCCACGACGCACTCAGCCGTGAAGGTCCTCAGGCCGAGGTACATATCTCTGAACAGCCTCTGCACTTCCCACTTGAGTTCGCCCACGGTGGCATGCGCCGGCACGGTCACCGTCTCGTACGGCGGAACCAGCTCCGGGCTCCCGTTCCTCACGATCAAGGTGCAGCAAAGGCTGATGTAGACATGCCCGACTACGCCGCTGTTGGTGGCAGCCATCCCTTCGTGGTAGTCCTTGACGAAGTGTTTGATGTCCAAGACCATCCTTACCGCCACCGGGATCGCGCCGAACGCGCCGGTGGTGAGCGCCTGGCTCGGCTCCTTGAGCACGTGCCTGTACAGGTGCACAAGGTCTCTCATGAGCTGTGCCCTGGTGAGGTGGAACCGCACCCTCATCTTGCCGTGGCCCGGCGGCACGCCGGCTCCTGCTCCGACCGCCGCCGGGAGCACGCTGGACACGTCCTCCAGGCAGTACTCGAGCACCTTGGTCACCGGGTTCATGGCGCGCCGCACCACATAGTTGCCAACGATGTGGTTGCCGAGGGACTTGAGCACGAAGTCGAGGAGGCCCGTGTCGCCGATGTAGGTGCGCGCCGCGTCGCGCACCTCTTGCCGCGTGACCCACCGCGTGGCCGGCGCCTCGGACCGGCGGAGCGCGTCCACGACGGCGCGGGCCGCCATGTCCACGCGCTTGGCCGACCACCGGCACGACGCGTCGGACATGATGCCGCGGTAGTCCATCGCGGTGACGGAGGTGGCCGGCAGGCGGGTCCGGAGCTCGAGCATGAAGCGGAGGAGGTCGCCGAGGTTGAGCAGCTTGTGGCCGCTGATGGCCTGGTACTTGGTGACCACCATGGGGAGCTCCTGGCTGAAGCAGGAGAGGTGCGGCACGAGCACGCAGAGCGGTATGGACTGGAGCGCGTGGAGGGACTGCTGGTACGACTGCAGCGCGACGCCGTAGCTCGGGCGGCCGTACCTGTAGCCCCACCGGCCGAACCATGTGTCGCCGTACGCGACGCCGTGCAGCAGCCTGAGCACCATGTGCCCTTTCCTCGCCGTGTCCACAAGGCTCACCGTCCTTGCAACGCACAGCATAGGTTGAGTGAGTGCACGTGAGTGAGAACTCATCGCTCGCTCATGCAGAGCATATACACATACGTTTGCGTTCGATATATACTACGAGTACGTACGTACGTTGCAACGTCACAGACATACGTATATACCTTACGTGCAAGGCTGAGCATATGCGGTCCCAGAGGTCCATGATCTGGTGGCCGGAGACGAAGTCGGAGCCGCCCTCGAAGCCGTGGAGGGCGACGAGGTGGCCGTAGCCGTTGAGGTGCACGATGCCGTGCAGCAGGTGGCCCCTGGAGGTCGCCGTCCCTTTCGACGCCTTCTCGGCGCCGCCGCCACCGTGGCCGATCCCGTAGCACAGCCCGTCGGTCTCCACGGAGGACTCCCTCTTGGGCAGCACGAAGTGAAACCTCTTGCTGCATATCAGGTGCCGACCCCAACCTGCGACACGGACGCGACCGATCATCTCCCCGTGACAGACTAATCGCGTGCGTTCGTGCGTGCAATGGTTATGCAAAGCCTGTATTGTACCGATGACACGGCAGAGGTGGCACTGGCGGTGCGGCGAGGCGGCGACCTCCTCCTCGACGACGAAGAGCCTGACGACGGTGGGCGGGTGGCGGTGCAGCTCGAGCTGGAACGACCAGCACCTGGTCTCCCCCTGGACGCCGGCCTCCAGGTGCGCGAGCCCGAGCAGGGTCCTGACGTTGTCCCGGAACGCGCCGGCGAGCTGCGCCGGGTAGCCGGGCTGGCAGAAGGAGTCGAACCGGAACAGCACCTCGCCGCGCTTCCGCCGCCGCGAGCCCCCCAGGCTGATCACCATCTTAGCAGCCATGTCGCCGCGCCCGACCCCTAGAGAAGACGGGTGTTGGCGTGGACTGGACCGCGCCGCACTTTATGGTGCCGATCATGCAGCGGTTCCTTCGGCTCCTTCTCACGCGGTAAATGCCCGGGATTTAGAAAGCTTCGGCGGTCTGGTGAGAGCCGAGCTCTATAAACAATGGACCATGCATCCTTCTAGACCACTAGCTAGACATGGCGCTCATTCACAGCATGGCTCGTCTCCTATTGAAACTTTGCACACAGCACCTCGCGTTCTCACATGTAAAGTTTAGTAAAAACTTTGCACGACCATCTTCAGGTTGCCAAAATCACCAGTGCACTTGTTGACGGTGAGGCACATATCACAGATATCTTATGTCCTAAGCAAAACCAGCATCTAAACTAGTTAGATACATCTGTATATAGACAAATCTAAGACAAGAATTTTGGGACAGAGGGAGTGGATAGATACTGCTCCGATGAACGTCGCGAGGGGGAAAAACATCGGTGATCGGCACAGGGTGCTATATGCAAATGCGATGCAACCATATCATGTGTCTTAAGATATATATGGATGGCTGGTATGAGCATGAAGTAATGCCAACGAAGTACGCCTTGCCTAACTGAAAGGTAGGGCGCAGTAGTTTAAGACGAGGGGAGCCGTTATTTTACATTGTTTAACCGGGACAGAATGGAATGCATGTTCTACAACTTCGGACCCCGTGGAAGTGTGAAGTCGATGTATATTCATCCGCAACTACCGCCTTCGGAGAGTAGGTGGCCCAAATGTCTATCGTGAGCTATTTGTCAAGTACTACTAGTACTACTAATACACAGTTTCAATCCTGACACTATGCTGTTTTTCCTAGGCTTTACAATCAAATTCTCGCATCTGAATTTGAAGGGCTGAACTGTTGCTGTTCTTCTCTGCCCTTGCTACCTACCATCTGCCAATTGCTCTGTTATCTATGCACTACCCAGAGGTGCAGAGCTTCGTGAAGTAATGCGGCCAGAAATGATCTGCGCGATCAGAATGTACACTATGGAGCTGTAATGGTGGACAAGATCAGAGTGCCCAGTTAGGCTTGTCCGGTAATGATTGTGCTCTTGTCAGTCTTCATGAGATTCTAGGTAACACGACCGAGTGAGCCGAATCTGTAACAAAGGCGACATATGAATCAATGCAGCTACTGAGACCTGAGAAGGATGATAAAGTGAACCTCACCTGAGCAAAAGCGTAGATTGCCTGCACAATCCTAGCATAATCTGTCCCGAGCATTTGGATCACAATATCAGCCAAGAGTGTGCCCCACATTCTGTGTGACAGTCAAGTGTAAGCACAGAGCAGTTAGCAGGCGACTTACAGGCAAAATACTCCATGTGCAAGCAAAGGGGAATTTAATTTGATCAGATCATGGTGTAAGATAGATATTGACAGCCAGAAAAATAGGCGGTAACAGCAACGAAAGGTTTATGAAAATATACTAGAGAATATTAGAATAAACATACATTGGTCCAAGTAAACTCATGAAACTCCTAAGGCCAACATATCTAGATGCTGCACGAGCCAAACCCTGCATACATTCAAGAGGATTGTTAAAACTTGACATCTGTATGTACGAACTTCGACAAAAAACGTGGGTACAATGCCAATATTGATGTACAAAAGCAGCTGCCTCCTACACACTTTGGGCATACTAGCTCACTGAGGAATAGAATGAAGATAAAAATATGGTATTACCTGCCTAGCTGCAAGCAAGCCAGCTCTGGATTCAAGGTTAACAGCAGCTAATCGGCCACCCTAGAAATGGTAAAGGCATTACTTCTGGAGGATATTATATTAAGATAGTAGTGAATATCAGTTGTAACATGCAAACACGGTTGGTCTAAATATCAAGCTTTGCCAATGCATTTTCCAGACGGGGAAATAGAACAAGAGCTTATACTAGGCAAACACAGATATGAAGTTCTATCATTGCGCTAGCGATGACCACAAAATAATTAAAAATTCAGGAGCAACAAACCAAAAGAATCAATTAAAATAGGTATACCTGCTTAACAAGTTCTTTCTTAATCTCATAATTAGCTGTCTCCATCAGCAGTTTTCCAGATAGTCTCTTGGCTAACTACCATAATGGTAAGTAACATTAATAAACAACGGTGTTGTGAGAACTAGAAGTAGCAGAATTTGATCTTCCAACAAATAAACTTATTTCATACCGATTCATAGATTGTTTTCACAGTCAATGCACTGCCACCCTTCCATATCAAAGAACAAATGAAATTAGCCAAAGAAGTGAAAGGTCACAAAGAAATGAGAAGAAGTAACCACAACTAACCTTCAAGAATGTACTTTCTAGTCCCTTTGCTCCAATCCTCCAAGCAGTGTCACTAAGCACCTTCCAGTTGTTTACTTCAATGCTAGGGTTTTCTTTTGGAGATTTCTGTTTATCCCATGGAAATGAAAATGATCCTTTCTGACGGCTAAATGCAGAAACAATTTAGTATTCAAGACCACTAGAGTGGCAAAGAGAGAGTATAGGTCTTAGAAGTTTCAAACACAAAAGAAATTAATGAATATGAAACTGCAATAGCGCCGATTACTAGTTAATAGATTGCAGTGTGTATAACTATATATATCCATTTAAAAGGAAACAGATTGCAGCGTATCTGGTTACATAGTTTACAGCTATTTTCATATATCCCAGGGAAATTTGTGTTCGGGCATCCTTATACTTCCCCAAAATAAGATGTACATACCTTGAATATTCATCCAGGAGGTGTAGAAATATTTCGGCCTCCAGGTCTGCACTACATAATTTACTGGAGCATTGAACACCAAGTTCTCTTCTTACTTGAAGTAAGACATTCCTGTATGATGGCCTCCAGCCCCTATGAAGAACGATTGTACAAGTACAAACATTCAAAAAGGTAGCAAACCATATCAGGTCGACTTCTACAGGGTAATTAATATAATCAGGGATACATTTTTGCATGATATAGGGATCAAAGCCTACTTGACTGACCTTAGAACTGAGCGTGCATCTGCAGCAAGATACAAGAACCTCGACTCCAATTTTGAGATGAAAAGATCTCTCTCCTCGATATCGTCCAAAGCAACAATAGAAACGGTATTCGGCCTTTTTCCAATTGATTTTAGCACTGGGCTGAAATAGCTGAAGAATAAGGAGACACAGAACCAAAGCTTATGCTCACAATGTGAATCATTGGAATATGACAGGTAGATATTGCACAACAGCTTTTTGTAGCAGTCCCATTATACAAACACAGGAAAGTGATCAGGTCTAACTGAATCAGTCAGCACAATAAAGAAAACTCAAGAGAAAAACCATGATGGTTTCAAAAATCAGTAGATGGAAAAAGAAACAAAGGAGATGACATTTTAATCATTTCCAAATAAACATGATCTAGTTAGCGTTACAAAAGTAAATTCACAGATCTGATCCTCTTTGGCCATAATTAACTCTTTTGCCAAAGAGTTTAATTAAATTATTTCTAAAACAAAAGTAACACTATTCTGTGTAAATTCACAGATCTGATCCTCTTTGTCCATAATTTGAATGCGGTTAGCGTTACTACTTTGTAATCAAGCAACTAGATATATTTGACTAATTGTGCAGCAAAGCATGCTTGCCGTCATAACCAACGGTAGGAACCAAAAGAGGCAGCCAAAAACTCCAAAACAACTAGTACATCGCAGCAGATTATATATGCACACTATTAACCAAACTCCAAACTAGCGAATTCAACTCTGTCTCGTGAAACCCATCACTATGATCCAAACCAAACAATCAGTTATCTCAGTGCTAAACAGTAAACAGCATTGGAACAATCAGTAAGCTCGAGCCCCACACCTGGTACCATAGAGGATCTCCTCCAGTTCCAGCAGCTCGTCGTCGGTGGCAAGCTCCAGCACCAGCCTCAGCTCCGGGTCAGACATGCCTTCATCCCCTTCAAAAGCATACTTACAACTGTAACAATTACTTCAAGAGCTCAAGCCAACAGTACAGCACAGCCCCAATTTGATTACGTACAGTACCTTCTGCCGCGCTCGCCGAGGAGTACGAAGCGGCAGCACAGGCAGGGAGAACGAGCTGGGCAGCCTGAGTCCTGTGGGTTCCACCGGGGCGAGGACACACGACCGCAAGAGCAGGGCGGTCGGCGTAGGCCGGCGAGGTTGGGGGCCGCCGTGCTGTGGGCAGGAAGAGAAGCGAGGACTGGAAAGTGGGGGTGGTGAGGAATGGGGGGATTTGGGCCGTCGAGACGGCGGCCATTGGCGGCGGCTGCTATCGCCGGCGGGCGGTTCGGTGGGTGGTCCAGAATCCAGACCCGCGACGAGGTTTTGTGGAGCACACCTGTATAAGATACGGCCACCCCACACATGGAAATCGTACGGGTTTCCCAGTTTCATGGCAAAGACTACCACAGATTAGAATTTCTTAAGATTAGATTTTCGAATAATAATATTCAAAAAGATTTTTTTCTTTCTTTAAACCAGAGTCTAATGGACTCAATCTGTTTAAAGAGGATTGCCAGGTTATTAATTTAGAAAAGAAAGAACAAAAATCGTAACAACACGCCCACACGCATCAGTGACAATACAATTCCCAAGTCTGAAGAAACTTTCTCGATGGTACTGTTTTCTTGCGATGGCATGAACAAGAGAAAGAGCTACTCCCTCCGTTCCATATTAATTGCCGCTCCGCTCATGTGAGCGGTAATTAATATGGATTGGAGAGAGTATCCGTCTTGCCATGGCCAAGGAGCTCAGATTATATATATCTTAATTTGTTTCTAGGGTTGGCATCCGGCATGACGGATCTTGCATCCAACAGGCGACACGGCCTTCGAGTTGTGATCACTCACATATTGTTGCATGATAGGTCAGGTGGGTATCGTTTTCCAAGGCCGCACTCCGCATGTTCACACTATGTTTTATGTGTTGTTCTTAAATTGGCTTTAGGAAAATAAATATAGCTTTTTTCAAATGGTTGCAAAATTTTGACATTTAATGTCAAATTTGTGTATTCCTGTATAAAATATTCAAATTTAGTCTTAGATTGAAATGAAAACAACTTCAGTATTAGTTCATGACGACGGGTTTAAAGCTCACGGAGTCGCAGATGTAGGGGTAGATCAATTCGCTGATATATATGGTGGTGAACGATGAGGTGATGCGAGCGCCGTTAAGGACGAGTTTGGTTGCCTGCATACTCCTCAACCAGGACTTGGGGATGCGCCTTGGACCCGTTCGGTTGCCTGGCCTGCATCCAAATCTCGGCCCACACTAAACTTAAAGCACCTCCCAACCAAGCCCGCTTAGAATGGCTGAATCGGCGGTTTCCTCTCAGCCAGGCTCTTGGCGTGCATGGAATTGGAACGAGGCATTGAAATCACGTGTGTTCCTGAAAAAACGGCGGGGGGAATTGGGTCACCTCTCTCCGATTCGGTCACCCTATTAAACCCCCTTAGTCTCACCATCGACCCCCCCCCCTGTCGTGGGAACGATTCCGACAATAATAAGGGATAGGGTAAAGGAGCATGATCTATCGACATGCAAATGGGCAACACGGTGGTTTTAGCAAGTTCAGGCCTCTCATGGTGGACATAACAGCCCTACGCCTCGTGCTCCAAAGAGACTTTGTTTTATCTGTGTATGTATCCGAGGATTACAATGAGAGAGAGAGAGAGGAGAACGGATCCCCATGTCAGAGCTAAGTCCTGAGACTAATGGTGAGAGAGTAGAGGAAGAAGAAATGAGAACCTCCCTCGAGTCTAGTGGTGGGGTGGCTTATATAGAGTGTGCCACCCCCTCACCCCTTATGTTACAAGGTGGAGCATGAATGCCATAATGTTAGCCTACTACTAGTATGATGCTTTGACCACCTTGCCGACTGTTGGTCTTCGCATATCCGAGTGAATCATACTTCCGGGTGGTTGCCTGCCATTCGAGTGGATGGTACGCCGATATGTCCGAGTGGATAGTATCTATGAATGAGATTTATCTGGACCCACCTCATGTGTGGACCCCATGCTTTGTGATATTTTGACCCTTCGTGGGCCTACCTGTTATGTGTGTCCTCAACATTAGCCCCCAAATCGATTGTGATTTTGCAGAACAAGTTTGTGAAAGACACAATTTGGCCCAAGTGGTTACGGAAATACTCGGTACCCGTCATCATGCATTCAGACAACCAAGGTTTGAACAAAATCTCAATGGATACTGGCACTGCGCTTCCCGACTGATCTAGGGTAAATGCCCGCGAGGAGTAACTTGATGACATTCGATCATCTCTCGGAAGAGGTTAATGAAGGAAATATGCCCTAGAGGCAATAATAAAGTTGTTATTTATATTTCCTTATATCATGATAAATGTTTATTATTCATGCTAGAATTGTATTAACCGGAAACTTAGTACATGTGTGAATACATAGACAAACATAGTGTCACTAGTTTGCCTCTACTTAACTAGCTCGTTGAATCAATGATGGTTATGTTTCCTAACCATAGACATGAGTTGTCATTTGATTAATGGGATCACATCATTAGAGAATGATGTGATTGACTTGACCCATCCGTTAGCTTAGCACGATGATCGTTTAGTTTGTTGCTATTGCTTTCTCCATAACTTATACATGTTCCTATGACTATGAGATCATGCAACTCCCGAATACCGGAGGAACACTTTGTGTGCTACCAAACGTCACAATGTAACTGGGTGATTATAAAGGTTCTCTATAGGTGTCTCCGATGGTGTTTGTTGAGTTGGCATAGATCGAGATTAGGATTTGTCACTCTGATTGTCGGAGAGGCATCTCTGGGCCCTCTCGGTAATGTACATCACTATAAGCCTTGCAAGCAATGTAGCTAATGAGTTAGTTACGAGATGTAGCATTACGGAACGAGTAAAGAGACTTGCCGATAACGAGATTGAACTAGGTATTGAGATACCGACGATCAAATCTCGGGCAAGTAACATATTGATGACAAAGGGAACAACGTATATCGTTATGCGGTTTGACCGATAAAGATCTTCGTAGAATATGTAGGAACCAATATGAGCATCCAGGTTCCGCTATTGGTTATTGACCGGAGACGTGTCTCGGTCATGTCTACATAGTTCTCGAACCCGTAGGGTCCGCACACTTAACGTTCAGTGACGATCGTACTATGAGTTTTTGTGTTTTGATGTACCAAAGGTAGTTCGGAGTCCCGAATATCATCATGGACATGACGAGGAGTCTCAAAATGGTCGAGACATAAACATCGATATATTGGATGACTATATTTGGACATCGGAATGGTTCCGGGTGAGATCGGGCATTTACCGATGTACCGGGAGGTTACGGAACCCCCCGGGAGGTATATGGGCCTTATTGGGCCATAGTGGGAGAGAGGAGAAGGTAGCAAAGGAGGGCCCCCCCAAGCCCAATCCGAATTGGGAGGGGGTCCGGCCCCCCCCTTTCCTTCCTCCTTCCTCCCCCTTCCTTCTTTCCTAATCCAACTAGGGAAGGGGGGTGGAATCCTACTCCCGGTGGGAGTAGGACTCCCCTTGGGGCGCGCCTAGGAGGTCGACCCCTCCCCCTCCTCCACTCCTTTATATACGGGGGAGGGGGCACCCCATAGACACACAAGTTGATCATTGATCTCCTAGCCGTGTGATGTGCCCCTCCACCATAATCCACCTTGGTCATATCGTAGCAGTGCTTAGGCAAAGCCCTATTCCGGTAGCATCATCATCACCGCCATCACGTCGTCATGCCGACGAAGCTCTCCCTCGACACTCTACTGGATCGTGAGTTCGTGGGACGTCACCGAGCCGAACGTGTGTAGATCACGGAGGTGTCGTACCTTCGGTGCTAGGATCGTTTGATCGTGAAGACATACGACTACATTAACCACGTTGTCATAACGCTTCCGCTTACGGTCTACGAGGGTACGTAGACAACACTCTTCCCTCTCGTTGCTATGCATCATCATGATCTTGCGTGTGCGTAGGATTTTTTTGAAATTACCGCGTTCCCCAACAGTTAACTTGTGATCAGAGTATGGATGTGTCATTAAATCCAGGCAACAAGATCGATGCATGGACTGCTCTCTCAGAGAGATGCCATTCTTATCCCGGAGGAACGTCAATACGAGTCGGCTCTAGATCCATACTTATGAGTTTCACGCTTTGAGTCCTAGAAGAAGGCTCAAAACAGGTCCACGGAGGAGCGTTAAACTCAATTATAGCATTTTCTTTTTGGGTAGCTGAGGGAAGCCTTAGAAATTGCATGTTTGTTATTCGTCACTCGGACCGGTCAGGCCGTACCGAGTGGAGATTACTCCAGTGGGGGCCCGCTGAGTGCACCCACTGGGTGTAGTCCCCGAGACCGCCGTCGACTGCGGGCAGTCGGCGGGGGTCTGAGAGAATTAAAAAATCTTCTTAGTTGGTTATGATCGAACTTGTTCCTCTCTGACTCGAAAGTCGAGTAGTACTTGAGTGATCTAGAGCTGGTCTTGACCGAGCAAAATGTTTCTTTCTGAGTTCCCTTCCAGTGGGGGCATGTTGAGTGCACCCACTAGGTGTAGTCCCCGAGCCTTTGTCAGACTAGATGAGTCTGGCAGAGGGTATAAGTCTCCTGGTAAACCTCCATGCAGTCAGTACGGTAGATATCTTAGTCTGACATCGAGTCAATCGGGTGGATCTTCAAGTGCTTGGCATGGTAAATAAGCTCAGCCTGGAGCTGAGTCAGTCAGACTGATCTTTGTGCACTTGGCACGATAAATAAATTCAACTTGGAAATGGATCAATCAAGTGAATCTTCATGCACTCGGCACGATGAATGAATTCGGCCTTGAAACTGTCGACTGTAGAAAAAAGCTGGACACTCCAGGGAGTAATCGTTTTAGTAGTACTTCTTACATTGACCGTTAGCTTTTGCTGGAAAGGGGTATTTGTAAGAGTACACGTGCTTCCCGACTGATCGGGGTATGTTGACTGCAAGGAAAAACTTGGTGGCACTCGTATGTCTCCCGGAGGAGATAGGCTAGTGGTCCAATGTGGACGTGCCATGAAACCCGAGTGGTAAGGCTAGTGTGTGGGCTGACTCTCTGGAGAGAGGCCACTCATTATCCCGGGGGAACACCAACACATGCCATCTCTGAGTCCAAGTTTGTGAAACTCATGCCTTGGAGCCAAGAATAAGGGCCAAGTGTATCCGTAGAGGAGCGTCGTTTTCACCCTTTTGCGGTCCCGAAGATGACTCCAGGTAATGATTTGGGCGATCGTCCAAGTGGACGGTGCTACCCTCATAGATCTTCGGCAGATCGAGCATGTATGGTCAGAGAAATATTCATGATGTGATCAACAGGTTGATCAAATGAGTGCAAGCCCTGAGGGCGGTATAGCCCACGGCTGTGCGCAGCCCCTGAGTGATGCTCGAAAGAGGTAAGCTTGCTACAGAGTGCGATATGAGGTTTGATCATATGAGTAACTTAGTCATTCCCGTGTTGGGGGTGTAGTGCTGAAGACATGTCCAACTGATCGTGACGCGTGGGGCGGCTAAGTGGTGAGGACATGTACAACCGAGTGATGACGCGCGGGGTGGCTGAGGGGTGAGGACATGTACAACCGAGTGACGACGCGCGGGGCGGCCGAGTGGTGAAGACATGCACAACCGAGTGGCGACACGCGGGGCGGCCGAGTGGTGAAGACATGCACAACTGAGTGGCGACGCGGGGCGGCCGAGTGGTGAAGACGTGCACAATCGAGTGACGGGGCGCGGGGCGGCCGAGTGGTGAAGACGTGCACAACCGAGTGGCGACACGCGAGGCGGCTGAGTGGTGAATGTTGGAAATATGCCCTAGAGGCAATAATAAAAGTATTATTATATTTCATTGTTCATGATAATTGTCTTTTATTCATGCTATAACTGTATTATCCGGAAATCGTAATACACGTGTGAATACATAGACCTCAATATGTCCCTAGTGAGCCTCTAGTTGACTAGCTCGTTGTGATCAACAGATAGTCATGATTTCCTGGCTATGGACATTGGATGTCGTTGATAACGGGATCACATCATTAGGAGAATGATGTGATGGACAAGACCCAATCCTAAGCATAGCACAAAGGTCGTTTAGTTCGTTTGCTAGAGCTTTGCCAATGTCAAGTATCTCTTCCTTAGACCATGAGATCGTGTAACTCCCAGATACCGTAGGAGTGCCTTGGGTGTATCAAACGTCACAACGTAACTGGGTGACTATAAAGGTGCATTACAGGTATCTCCGAAAGTAGCTGTTGGGTTGACACGGATCGAGACTGGGATTTGTCACTCCGTATGACGGAGAGGTATCTCTGGGCCCACTCGGTAATGCATCATCATAATGAGCTCAAGGTGACCAAAGTGTTGGCCACGAGATCATGCATTACGGTACGAGTAAAGTGACTTGCCGGTAACGAGACTGAACAAGGTATTGGGATACCGACGATCGAGTCTCGGGCAAGTAACGTACCGATTGACAAAGGGAATTGTATACAGGGTTTGATTGAATCCTCGACATCGTGGTTCATCCGATGACAACATCGAGAAGCATGTGGGAGCCAACATGGGTATCCAGATCCCGCTGTTGGTTATTGACCGGAGAACGTCTCGGTCATGTCTACATGTCTCCCGAACCCGTAGGGTCTACACACTTAAGGTTCGATGACGCTAGGGTTATAAAGGAAGTTTGTATGTGGTTACCGAATGTTGTTCGGAGTCCCGGATGAGATCCCGGATGTCATGAGGAGTTCCGGAATGGTCCGGAGGTAAAGATTTATATATGGGAAGTCCTATTTTCGCCACCGGAAAATGTTCGGGATTTTTCGGTATTGTACCGGGAAGGTTCTAGAAGGTTCCGGAGTGGGGCCCACCTGCATGGGGGGACCCACATGAACGTGAGTAGTGGGGGAAAGGCCCCACACCCCTGGTCAAGGCGCACCAAGATCCCCCCTTAGAAGGAATAAGATCATATCCCGAAGGGATAAGATCAAGATCCCTAAAAAGGGGGGATAACAATCGGTGGGGAAGGAAATGATGGGATTTCTTTCCTCCCACCTTGGCCAACGCCCCAATGGACTTGGAGGGAAAGAAACCAGCCCCTCCACCCCTATATATAGTGGGGAGGCGCATGGGAGCTTGACAAGCCAAGGCGCAGCCCCTCCCCTCCCCAACACCTCTCCTCCTCCGTATATGCTTGGCGAAGCCCTGTCGGAGTACTGCTGCACCAACTACACCACGCCGTCGTGCTGCCGTTGGAGCAATCTTCCTCAACCTCTCCTTCCCCCTTGCTGGATCAAGAAGGAGGAGACGTCTCCCGTCCCGTACGTGTGTTGAACGCGGAGGTGCTGTCCGTTCAGCACTTGGACATCGGTGATCCGAATCACGTTCGAGTACGACTCCATCATCACCATCCCCTTGGCTAGCTTCCGCTCGTGATCTACAAGTGGTATGTAGATGCAAACTCTCTCCCTTGACTCGTTGCTTAGATGAACTCATAGATGGATCTTGGTGAAACCGTAGGAAAAATTTTAATTTTCTGCAACGTTCCCCAACAGTGGCATCATGAGCTAGGTCTATGCGTAGTTCTCTTTGCACGAGTAGAACACAATTTTGTTGTGGGCGTGGATTTTGTCATCTTATTTGCCTCTACTAGTATTTTCTTGCTTCGGCGGTATTGTGGGATGAAGCGGCCCGGACCAACCTTACACGTACGCTTACGTGAGACCGGTTCCACCGACTGACATGCACTAGTTGCATAAGGTGGCTGGCGGGTGTCTGTCTCTCCCACTTTAGTTGGAGCGGATTCGATGAAAAGGGCCCTTATGAAGGGTAAATAGAAGTTGACAAAATCACGATGTGGTTATTCGTAGGTAAGAAAACGTTCTTGCTAGAACCCAATTGCAGCCACGTAAAAGATGCAACAACAATTAGAGGACGTCTAACTTGTTTTTGCAGCGATTGATCATGTGATGTGATATGGCCAGAAGTTGTGATGAATGATGAATTGTGATGTATGAGATCATGTTCTTTGTAATAGGATTCACGACTTGCATGTCGATGAGTATGACAACCGGCAGGAGCCATAGGAGTTGTCTTTATTTTTTGTATGACCTGCGTGTCATTGAAGAACGCCATGTAACTCACTTTACTTTATTGCTAAACGCGTTAGCCATAGAAGTAGAAGTAGTCGTTGGCGTGACAACTTCATGAAGACACGATGATGGAGATCATGATGATGGAGATCATGGTGTCAAGCCGGTGACAAGATGATCATGGAGCCCCGAAGATGAAGATCAATGGAGCTATATGATATTGGCCATATCATGTCACAACTATATAATTTCATGTGATGTTTATTATGTTTATGCATCTTGTTTACTTAGGACGACGGTAGTAAATAAGATGATCCCTTACAAAAATTTCAAGAAGTGTTCTCCCCTAACTGTGCACCGTTGCTATAGTTCGTCGCTTCTAAGCACCACGTGATGATCGGGTGTGATGGATTCTTACGTTCACATACAACGGGTGTAAGACAGTTTTACACAGCGAAAACACTTAGGGTTAACTTGACGAGCCTAGCATGTGCAGACATGGCCTCGGAACACGGAGACCGAAAGGTCGAACACGAGTCGTATGGAAGATACGATCAACATGAGAATGTTCACCGACGATGACTAGTCCGTCTCACGTGATGATCGGACACGGCCTAGTCGACTCGGATCGTGTAACACTTAGATGACTAAAGGGATGTCTAATCTCAGTGGGAGTTCATAATTTGATTAGAACTTAATTATCATGAACTTAGTCTAAAACCTTTGCAAATATGTCTTGTAGATCAAATGGCCAACGCTCATGTCAACATGAACTTCAACGCGTTCCTAGAGAAAACCAAGCTGAAAGATGATGGCAGCAACTATACGGACTGGGTCCGGAACCTGAGGATCATCCTCATAGCTGCCAGGAAACAATATGTCCTAGAAGGACCGCTAGGTGACGCTCCCGTCCCAGAGAACCAAGACATTATGAATGCTTCGCAAACTCGCGCTGATGATTACTCCCTCGTTCAGTGCGGCATGCTTTACAGCTTAGAACCGGGGCTCCAAAAGCGTTTTGAGCATCACAGAGCATATGAGATGTTCGAAGAGCTGAAACTAGTTTTCCAAGCTCATGCCCGGGTCGAGAGATATGATGTCTCCGACAAGTTCTACAGTTGTAAGATGGAGGAAAACAGTTCTGTCAGTGAGCACATCCTGAAGATGTCTGGGTTGCACAACCGTATGACCCAGCTGAACATTAACCTCCCAGATGAGGCGGTCATTGACAGAATCCTCCAGTCGCTCCCACCAAGCTACAAGAGCTTTGTGATGAACTACAACATGCAGGGGATGGAAAAGACCATTCCTGAAGTGTTCTCGATGCTGAAGTCAGCAGAGGCTGAAATCAAGCAAGAACATCAAGTGTTGATGGTCAATAAGACCACTAAGTTCAAGAAGGGCAAGGGTAAGAAGAACTTCAAGAAGGACGGCAAGGAGGTTGCCGCGCCTGGTAAGCCAGTTACCGGGAAGAAGTCAAAGAATGGACCTAAGCCTGAGACTGAGTGCTTTTATTGCAAGGGGAAGGGTCACTGGAAGCGGAACTGCCCCAAATACTTAGCAGATAAGAAGGCCGGCAAAACCAAAGGTATATTTGATATACATGTAATTGATGTGTACCTTACCAGTACTCGTAGTAACTCCTGGGTATTTGATACCGGTGCCGTTGCTCATATTTGTAACTCATAGCAGGAGCTGCGGAATAAACAGAGACTGGCGAAGGACGAGGTGACGATGCGCGTCGGGAATGGTTCCAGAGTCGATGTGATCGCCGTCGGCACGCTGCCTCTACATTTACCTACGGGATTAGTTTTGAACCTTAATAATTGTTATTTAGTGCCAAGTTTGAGCATGAACATTGTATCTGGATCTCGTTTAATACGAGATGGCTACTCATTTAAGTCTGAGAATAATGGTTGTTCGATTTATATGAGAGATATGTTTTATGGTCATGCTCCGATGGTCAATGGTTTATTCTTAATGAATCTCGAGCGTAATATTACACATGTTCATAGTGTAGATGCCAAAAGATGTAAAGTTGATAACGATAGTCCCACATACTTGTGGCACTGCCGCCTTGGTCACATTGGTGTAAAGCGCATGAAGAAGCTCCATGCCGATGGACTTTTAGAGTCTCTTGATTATGAATCGTTTGACACGTGCGAACCATGCCTCATGGGCAAGATGACCAAGACTCCGTTCTCCGGAACAATGGAGCGAGCAACCAACTTATTGGAAATCATACATACCGATGTGTGCGGTCCAATGAGCGTTGAGGCTCGCGGAGGATATCGTTATGTTCTCACTCTCACTGATGACTTAAGTAGATATGGGTATGTCTACTTAATGAAACACAAGTCTGAGACCTTTGAAAAGTTCAAGGAATTTCAGAATGAGGTGGAGAATCAACATGACCGAAAGATAAAGTGCCTACGATCAGATCGTGGAGGAGAATATTTAAGTCACGAATTTGGCACACACTTAAGGAAATGTGGAATCGTTTCACAACTCACGCCGCCTGGAACACCTCAGCGAAACGGTGTGTCCGAACGTCGTAATCGCACTCTATTGGATATGGTGCGGTCTATGATGTCTCTTACTGATTTACCGCTATCATTTTGGGGATACGCTCTAGAGACAGCTACATTCACTTTAAATAGGGCACCGTCTAAATCCGTTGAGACGACACCGTATGAATTATGGTTTGGGAAGAAACCTAAGCTGTCGTTTCTAAAAGTTTGGGGATGCGATGCTTATGTCAAGAAACTTCAACCTGAAAAGCTCGAACCCAAGTCGGAAAAATGCGTCTTCATAGGATACCCTAAGGAAACTATCGGGTATACCTTCTACTTAAGATCCGAGGGCAAAATCTTTGTTGCCAAGAACGGATGCTTTCTGGAAAAAGAGTTTCTCTCGAAAGAAGTAAGTGGGAGGAAAGTAGAACTCGATGAAGTACTACCTCTCGAACGGGAAAGTGGTGCAGCTCAGGAAAATGTTCCTGTGATGCCCACACCAACTGAAGAGGAAACCAATGATGATGATCAAGGTACTTCGGATCAAGTTGCTACTGAACTTCGTAGGTCCACAAGGACACGTTCCGCACCAGAGTGGTACGGCAACCCCGTCCTGGAAATCATGTTGTTAGACAACGGTGAACCTTCGAACTATGAAGAAGCGATGGCGGGCCCAGATTCCAACAAATGGCTTGAAGCCATGAAATCCGAGATAGAATCCATGTATGAAAACAAAGTATGGACTTTGACAGACTTGCCCGATGATCGGCGAGCGATAGAAAACAAATGGATCTTTTTTAGAAGAAGACAGACGCGGATGGTAATGTCACCATCTATCAAGCTCGACTTGTCGCTAAGGGTTATCGACAGGTTCAAGGGATTGACTACGACGAGACATTCTCTCCCGTAGCGAAGCTAAAGTCCGTCCGAATCATGTTAGCAATTGCCGCATACTATGATTATGAGATATGGCAGATGGACGTCAAAACAGCATTCCTTAACGGGCATCTTAAGGAAGAACTGTATATGATGCAGCCGGAAGGTTTTGTCGATCCTAAGAACGCTAACAAAGTATGCAAGCTCCAGCGATCCATTTATGGGCTGGTGCAAGCATCTCGGAGTTGGAATATTCGCTTTGATGAGATGATCAAAGCGTTTGGGTTTATGCAGACTTATGGAGAAGCCTGCATTTACAAGAAAGTGAGTGGGAGCTCTGTAGCATTTCTCATATTATATGTAAATGACATACTCTTGATGGGAAATAATATAGAATTTCTGGACAGCATTAAGGCCTACTTGAATAAGTGTTTTTCAATGAAGGACCTTGGAGAAGCTGCTTACATATTAGGCATCAAGATCTATAGAGATAGATCGAGACGCCTCATAGGTCTTTCACAAAGCACATACCTTGATAAGATTTTGAAGAGGTTCAAAATGGATCAGTCCAAGAAGGGGTTCTTGCCTATGTTACAAGGTGTGAGATTGAGCTCGGCTCAGTCACCGACCACGGCAAAAGATAAAGAAGAGATGAGTGTCATCCCCTATGCTTCAGCCATAGGATCTATTATGTATGCCATGCTGTGTACCAGACCTGATGTAAACCTTGCCGTGAGTTTGGTAGCTAGATACCAAAGTAATCCCGGCAAGGAACACTGGACAGCAGTCAAGAATATCCTGAAGTACCTGAAAAGGACAAAGGACATGTTTCTCGTTTATGGAGGAGACGAAGAGCTTGTCGTAAAGGGTTACGTCGACACTAGCTTCGACTCAGATCCGGATGACTCTAAGTCACAAACCGGATACGTGTATATGTTGAATGGTGGAGCAGTAAGCTGGTGCAGCTGCAAGCAGAGCGTCGTGGCGGGATCTACGTGTGAAGCGGAGTACATGGCAGCCTCGGAAGCAGCGCATGAAGCGATTTGGGTGAAGGAGTTCATCACCGACCTAGGAGTCATACCCAATGCGTCGGGGCCAATCAAACTCTTCTGTGACAACACTGGAGCTATTGCCCTTGCCAAGGAGCCCAGGTTTCACAAGAAGACCAGGCACATCAAGCGTCGTTTTCAACTCCATCCGTGAAAATGTTCAAGATGGAGACATAGAAATTTCAAAGTACATACGGATCTGAATGTCGCAAATCTGTTGACTAAACCTCTCTCGCGAGCTAAACATGATCAACACCAGAACTCTATGGGTGTTCGATTCATCACAATGTAACTAGATTGGTGACTCTAGTGCAAGTGGGAGACTGTTGGAAATATGCCCTAGAGGCAATAATAAAAGTATTATTATATTTCATTGTTCATGATAATTGTCTTTTATTCATGCTATAACTGTATTATCCGGAAATCGTAATACACGTGTGAATACATAGACCTCAATATGTCCCTAGTGAGCCTCTAGTTGACTAGCTCGTTGTGATCAATAGATAGTCATGATTTCCTGGCTATGGACATTGGATGTCGTTGATAACGGGATCACATCATTAGGAGAATGATGTGATGGACAAGACCCAATCCTAAGCATAGCACAAAGGTCGTTTAGTTCGTTTGCTAGAGCTTTGCCAATGTCAAGTATCTCTTCCTTAGACCATGAGATCGTGTAACTCCCGGATACCGTAGGAGTGCCTTGGGTGTATCAAACGTCACAACGTAACTGGGTGACTATAAAGGTGCATTACAGGTATCTTCGAAAGTAGCTGTTGGGTTGACACGGATCGAGACTGGGATTTGTCACTCCGTATGACGGAGAGGTATCTCTGGGCCCACTCGGTAATGCATCATCATAATGAGCTCAAGGTGACCAAAGTGTTGGCCACGAGATCATGCATTACGGTACGAGTAAAGTGACTTGCCGGTAACGAGACTGAACAAGGTATTGGGATACCGACGATCGAGTCTCGGGCAAGTAACGTACCGATTGACAAAGGGAATTGTATACAGGGTTTGATCGAATCCTCGACATCGTGGTTCATCCGATGACAACATCGAGAAGCATGTGGGAGCCAACATGGGTATCCAGATCCCGCTGTTGGTTATTGACCGGAGAACGTCTCGGTCATGTCTACATGTCTCCCGAACCCGTAGGGTCTACACACTTAAGGTTCGATGACGCTAGGGTTATAAAGGAAGTTTGTATGTGGTTACCGAATGTTGTTCGGAGTCCCGTATGAGATCCCGGACGTCACGAGGAGTTCCGGAATGGTCCGGAGGTAAAGATTTATATATGGGAAGTCCTATTTTGGCCACCGGAAAATGTTCGGGATTTTTCGGTATTGTACCGGGAAGGTTCTAGAAGGTTCCGGAGTGGGGCCCACCTACATGGGGGGACCCACATGAACGTGAGTAGTGGGGGAAAGGCCCCACACCCCTGGTCAAGGCGCACCAAGATCCCCCCTTAGAAGGAATAAGATCATATCCCGAAGGGATAAGATCAAGATCCCTAAAAAGGGGGGATAACAATCGGTGGGGAAGGAAATGATGGGATTTCTTTCCTCCCACCTTGGCCAACGCCCCAATGGACTTGGAGGGAAAGAAACCAGCCCCTCCACCCCTATATATAGTGGGGAGGCGCATGGGAGCTTAACACAAGCCAAGGCGCAGCCCCTCCCCTCCCCAACACCTCTCCTCCTCCGTATATGCTTGGCGAAGCCCTGTCGGAGTACTGCTGCACCAACTACACCACGCCGTCGTGCTGCCGTTGGAGCAATCTTCCTCAACCTCTCCTTCCCCCTTGCTGGATCAAGAAGGAGGAGACGTCTCCCGTCCCGTACGTGTGTTGAACGCGGAGGTGCTGTCCGTTCAGCACTTGGACATCGGTGATCCGAATCACGTTCGAGTACGACTCCATCATCACCATCCCCTTGGCTAGCTTCCGCTCGTGATCTACAAGTGGTATGTAGATGCAAACTCTCTCCCTTGACTCGTTGCTTAGATGAACTCAAAGATGGATCTTGGTGAAACCGTAGGAAAAATTTTAATTTTCTGCAACGTTCCCCAACAGTGAAGACATGCACAACCGAGTGGCGACGCACGGGACAACCGAGTGGTGAAGACGTGCACAACCGAATGGCGACGCGCGGGGCGGTGGAGTGGTGAAGACATGCACAACCGAGTAGTGACGCGCGGGGCAGCCGAGTGGTGACGATGTGAACAACGGTGTGGCGACGCATGGGGCGGCTGAGTAGTGAAGACGTGCACAACTGAGTGGCGATGCGCGGGGCGGCCGAGTGGTGAAAACATGCACAACTGAGTGGCAACGCGCGGGGCGGCCGAGAGGTGAGGATGTGACAAATGAAGTGGCAACGCGCAGGGTGGCCGAGAGGTGACGATGTGAACAACCGAGTGACGGCACACGGGGCGGCTAAGGCGAAGTCGTGTGCCACCGAACGGCGAAAATGGTCCTCGGAGGAGTTAGCGGGATGCTTTCGAAGCTGATGCAGTGACGAGGTCGGTGTAACGTGGTTGCGGTGCAAGATGACCGGTGTGCCAACTGATTCTGAGTAGGAACGAAGATGGTGTCCAAAGCGTCTGAGTGGGCATGCAACTTAACGAAGTGGCAGGTATGAGTGCACTCATTGAAGTGAAGGATCTGACTGGTGTCGAAGTACTCGACCACTCAGGAGAGTGTGATTCTGAATGAGTTGCAGCCCCCGAGTGCGGCATAGCCCCCGAGCATACTATAGGCTTCGACCGCGGTCCTGCCGGAACACGATTAATATAGTTTTGAATGGATAAATTGTAATTCATCGAGACAGAATTGGGTAAAGGTGAGGAGGAGCTTCCGAGTGATGCTCGGAAGAGGCAAACTCATGAAGGAGTGAAGTGTGCAGTTTGATTACAAAAAGTGACTTATCTGTCTCATGCCTCATGAGGTCTATATCATTGATACGATGCAGAGGATTCCACAGAGGGGTCGACCGGATGTGTTTGACATCAACAAAGCGACAAGGTTGGTGTTGTGGTGCGCTAAGACCGGTATGGTGACCAAGTCTGAGTAGCAATGAAGTTGGTGCATAGGGCCGTCGAGTGGTCGTGTAAATTGTGCATGCAAAATATCACAAGCCAACATAACAATTTTTCGAGGAAATTTGATGTGTGCTAAAATGATTTGTGTAAGTAACACCCATAGACAACTGATGGGTGTGCAAGGGGATTGCTAGTTCAGAACCAACAAGAGTCTAGAAGAGCAAAGCAATTGATCGAACTTGATGAAGTGAAGGATCCAACTTGGTGAGTTAGAGCACCGAACTCAAATAAAAGGTAGTGCAATGTTCCGACTGAGTTGCAGCCCCGAGGACCGATGCAAACTCGAAATGAAGAACGCATGGTGTTCGTGAATGACGTATGCGTTAAAATGTAAGTTGGACTCGGGAGTCAAATAACCATTACTAAGCAAGTGTGTGAAAATAAGCAACGGAGCGTAGAGGTACACTCGGTGGTGTGGCCACCGAGCGAGTGTGATGTGTGAATTACGAGATACTCAGGAACGCGGAAATAACAGAATGTAGTGCATGTAGAATGACTTAGCTGTCTGAAGGCGCACGAGAGGCCGAGTGGTGATGAGGTGACCAACCGATGGTGAGGCGCGGGGCGGCCAAGTGGTGATGAGGTGACCAACCGAGTGGCGACGCGCGGAGCGGCCGAGTGGTGATGAGGTGACCAACGAGTGGCGACACGCGAGGTGGCCGAGTGGTGATGAGGTGTGATACATCTCCGTCGTATCTACTTTTCCAAACACTTTTGCCCTTGTTTTGGACTCTAACTTGCATGATTTGAATGGAACTAACCCGGACTGACACTGTTTTCAGCAGAATTACCATGGTGTTATTTATGTGCAGAAACAAAGGTTCTCGGAATGACCTATGTAACGCCCTCGATGTGGCTATATCTCCTACGTGTCGAGTCACGACTTAGAGGCATAATCGCATTGAAAGCAATGTCGCAAGTTAGGCAATCTTCACAACATCCCATGTAATATAAATAATAAAAGGGGAAGAAACATAGTTGGCTTACACTCGCCACGTCAATCAAAGTACATAAATAGCATTACATCAACCAATCACTCATGGCCCGACTACGGTGCCAAAATAAAAGAACAACCCAACATGCGACACGGTCCCGATCGCCCCAACTGGGCACCACTACTGATCATCAGGGAAAGATACATAGTAACAGCGTGAGTCCTCGTCGAACTCCCACTTGAGCTCTAACGCGTCATCTGGAACGAAGTCGTCTGGCCCTGCATCTAGTTTGGAAGTAAACTATGAGCCACAGGGACTCAGAAATCTCGCACCCTCGCGATCAAGACTATTTAAGCTTATAGGAAAGGCAAGGTAAAATATGTGGAGCTGCGGCAAGCGACTAGCATGTATGGTGGCTAACCTATTCGCAAAAGAGAGCGAGAAGAGAAGGCAAAGCATGATCGAATATCTAGAGAACAACCTGCGGCAAGCAATACTCCAACACCGTGTTCGCTTCCCGGACTCCGCCGAGAAGAGACCATCATGGTAACTCACACAGTTGATTCATTTTAATTAGGTTAAGGTTCAAGTTATCTACAATCGGACATTAACAAATTCCCATCTGCCCATAACCACAGGCACGGCTTTCGAAAGTTCAAATCCCTGCAGGGGGTCCCAACTTAGCCCATGACAAGCTCTCACGGTCAACGAAGGATATACCTTCTCCCGAGACATTCCGATCAGACTCGGTATCCCGGTTCTACAAGACACTTCGACAAGTTAAAACCAATCCAGCAACACCGCCCGAATGTGCTGACAAATCCCGATAGGAGCTGCACATATCTCGTTCTCAGGGCACACTCAGATTGTCCAAACTTCCGATAGGCCAGCCCAGAGTTGCCCCTGGTAGCCACCGGCGGCTAACGAGGTGGACCAACACTCAGAGGAGCACTGGCCCGGGGGGGGGGGGTTAAATAAGATGACCCTCGGGCTCTGGAGGAAAAAGAGGCTAGGTGGCAAATGGTAAAACCAAGGTTGGACATTGCTGGAAGAGTTTTATTCAAGGCGAACTATCAAGGGGTTCCCATTATCACCCAACCGCGTAAGGAACGCAAAATCCGGGAACATAACACCGATATGACGGAAACTAGGGCGGCAAGAGTGGAGCAAAACACTAGGCAAAAGGCCGAGCCTTCCACCCTTTACCAAGTATATAGATGCATTAAGATAACAAGATAATATAGTGATATCCCAACAAGTAAATAATGTTCCAACAAGGAACGGTCTCCAAGCTTCACCTGCAACTAGCAACGCTATAAGAGGGGCTGAGCAAAAGCGGTAACAAAGCCAATCAACGGTTTGCTAGGACATGGTGGGTTAGAGGTTTGACATGGCAATTTGGGAGGCATGATAATCAAGTGGTAGGCATCGTAGCATAGGCATAGAAAAAGAGCGAGCATCTAGCAAAGCAAAGATAGAAGTGATTTCAAGGGTATGATCATCTTGCCTGCAAAGTTGTCAGAGTTGACTGGATCCTCGAAAGCAAACTCAACGGGCTGCTCATTAGCGAACTCGTCTCCCGGCTCTACCCAAACAAGACAAACAAGCAACAAGAACACAATCAACCACGTGCAAAGCTCAAACAACATGATGCAAACATGGTATGCTATGCGGGATGCGATATGTGATGCATATGCAAGATTTGACAAGGAATGATTGACCCTGGCCTCAACTTGGAAATCCAAGTGTGCCACTGGAAAGGTGAGATGATTTCGCTTGAAAACGATATAAAGAACGCCGGAATCGGAGACACGGTTTGGAAATGGCTAGCAAAACAAATATGACACCGGTCTACGATATACAACAAGTGACCATCTAAAAGCAACAAGATGAACATGCTACAACACTCAAACATGGCAAAAAATACATGGCAGGAATCCATTCATGATGCTTAACAAAAGAGGAACACTAAGCTACGGCCAATTCATCCATTAACAGGTTCAAACAAGCATGGCAAAAATGCAATTGGTAAACCGATCTCAGACAGTGAAAATAACACTTGTCTGGAATTTCAGATCTTTGGAGCATAAAAACTATATGCTACAGGGCCTTAACATGGCAAAGTAAAGCATGGCATGGAGCTACTCAAAGAGCTTAACAAAAGTCCCTTAGCGACCTTGAGCCAAAAGGGATCAGAAAATACAATTGCAAGCATGTGAACATGGCAAAAACATAATCAGATCACAGACTTAGAGAAAAACTGGAGCATGCAAAACAGATATCAAGTAGGCATGTTTACGAGCTCGATGCACTCACTACAGGGCATGTCATGACAATCTAAGCATACACCCGTCAAGAATACACATAATAAAAGCTAGACATGGCAAGAACAATAACATAGCATGCACGGGTCAACTACAACATCCTCGGCAAAATTGCTAACAAGTAGACAATCTGCCCAGATTCACGAAATGACAAAAGTAGAGCTCGATTAACTCAAGCTAGGGTGCTCCATAATTGCAAACAAATACATGGATGTATAGATCACTACAAGATTAAAAAATCATCCTTACTGATCATCCTCAAAAGAGGTACGGATCACTAGGAAACAACATGAACATATGGCATAACGATAAAAACAGATCAAGGACTTAGTGGAATTGCCAAGTCCCTGAAATCAGCATTAATGAATGCACCACTTTGCAAGCTTGTGCTAGTCACCACACACATCACAAAAATACATGGATGGCACCTCTGGATAGATGACAAAGCATATAACAAAACATATGTAGAGCTCACGGGCAGATCATGCACACAATAATCATGGCAAAAATGACAAAAAGCTAATTGGAGCAGCAGATCTGACAATTAACTCAAATAGCACTCTTCCAACAACATTTCGGGCATTAAGATGAACTCAAATGAAAATGATGCAATGAGATGAAATGATGTGCTCTCTGAGACGAACATTTTGATATGCTATATGCCCAAAACAGATCTATAGATGCAAAGTTACGGCACGATGAACAAGGGCATCTGAATCTGGAATCTCGGGGACTTAGAGAAATTCATCACCTCACGGATCTAGGGTTTCGAGGCGGCGCGCGAACCAAGGAACTCCGGCGGGGTACTGTAGCTCCGGCGAGGTGATTAGGCGCGGGGATGGCCGGAAGTGGTCGGAGTCGCCGGATCCGGTCCTCCCTTGACCGGATCTGGCCGGAGGCGGTGAAGGGGCGGTGCGGCGGAGGCGGCGCCGGCTCGGGGCGGCGCGGGCGGAGCGGTGGCCGGGTGAGGCGGCGGTGGCCGGCGATGGCGACCATGGCGAGGCGGGCGGCGCGCGGCAGGAGGAGGGCGGTGGTCTCGCGGGCGTGAGGCGGCGCGAGGAAGCGGGCCGCGGGGGCCTCCCGCGGGCCGAGCGGGCCGGGCGGCGGCGCGGCAAAGTGGGGACCGGCCCAGGAGGCGTGGCGTGCCCTTATTGGACGAGGGCGGCGGCGGCGAAATGTCCGGCCGGAACGGACATTGTCCGGCGCGGAGAGAGGGGATTTAGGGTTAGGGATCCGGAATTTTTCGGGGGAGTGCACCTATTTATAGATAGAGGGAGCTAGGAGAGTCCAAATGAGGTGCGGTTTTCGGCCACGCGATCGTGATCGAACGCTCTAGATGATGGAGATGGTTATGGTGGGTTTTGGGCCAAATTGGAAGGATGTTGGGCTGCAACACACATGAGGCCTTTTCGGTCCCTCGGTTAACCGTTGGAGCATCAAACAAAGTCCAAATGGTACGAAACTTGACAGGCGGTCTACCGGTAGTAAACCAAGGCCGCTTGGCAAGTCTCGGTCCAATCCGGAAATGTTTAACCCCCACACACGAAAGAAAGGTAGAAATGACCACCGGAGGAGAACGGAGCGCCGGAATGCAAAACGGACAACGGGGAAAATGCTCGGATGCAAGAGATGAACACGTATGCAAATGCAATGCACATGATGGCATGATATGAGATGCATGACAACAACAACAACAACAACACACGGAGACAAAAACCCGAACCCGAGAAAATAAAATAACTTAACGCCGGAAACAACAAGAGTTGGATTACATATTGGGTAAATCATATCCGGGGTGTTACAACCTGAAACTTCACGGAGCAACTTTTTAGAAAATATAAAAAAATACCTGCAAAAGATGAAGGCCAGGGGGCCCACCACCTGCCCCCTAGGGTGCGCCCCCTACCTCGTGGGCCCCCTGGTGCCTCTCCGACTCCAACTCCAACTCTATATATTGTGTTTCGGGGAGAAAAAAATCAGAGAGAAGAATTCATCACGTTTTATGATACGGAGCCGCTGCCAAGCCCTAAAACCTCTTGGGAGGGTTGACCTGGAGTCTGTTCGGGGCTCCGGAGAGGGGAATCCATCGCCATCATCATCAACAACCATCCTCCATCACCAATTTCATGATGCTCACTGCCGTGCGTGAGTAATTCCATCGTAGGCTTGCTGGACGGTGATGGGTTGGATGGGATATATCATGTAATCGAGTTAGTTTTGTTAGGGTTTGATCCCTAGTATCCACTATGTTCTGAGATTGATGTTGCTATGACTTTTCTATGCTTAATGCTTGTCACTAGGGCCCGAGTGCCATGATTTCAGATCTGAACCTATTATGTTTTCATCAATATATGAGAGTTCTTGATCCTATCTTGCAAGTCTATAGTCACCTATTATGTGTTATGATCCATTAACCCTGAAGTGACAATAATCGGGATACTTACCGGTGATGACCGTAGTTTGAGGAGTTCATGCATTCACTATGTGTTAATGCTTTGTTCCGGTACTCTATTAAAAGGAGGCCTTAATATCCCTTAGTTTTCGTAAGGACCCCGCTGACATGGGAGGGTAGGACAAAAGATGTCATGCAAGTTCTTTTCCATAAGCACGTATGACTATGTTCGGAATACATGCCTATATTATATCAATGAACTGGAGCTAGTTCTGTGTCACCCTAGGTTATGACTGTTACATGATGAACCGCATCCGGCATAATTCTCCATCACTGATCCATTGCCTACGAGCTTTCCATATATTGTTCTTCGTTTATTTACTTTCCCGTTGCTATTGCTATCATCACTACAAAATACCAAAAACATTACTTTTACTACCGTTACCTTTTGCTAGCATTACCACTACTATCATATTACTTTGCTATTAAATACCTTGCTGCAGATATTAAGTTTCCAGGTGTGGTTGAATTGACAACTCAGCTGCTAATACTTGAGAGTATTCTTTGGCTCCCCTTGTGTCGAATCAATAAATTTGGGTTGAATACTTTACCCTCGAAAACTGTTGCGAGGTTATCCAGGTGACCAACCGAGTGGCGACGCACGGGGTGGCCGAGTGATTATGAGGTGACCAACCGAGTGGCGACGCGCGGGGCGGCCGAGTGGTGAGGCGCGGGGTGGCCCAGTGGTGATGAGGTGACCAACCGAGTGGCGACACGTGGGGCGGCCGAGTGGTGATGAGGTGACCAATCGAGTGGCGATGCGCGGGGCGGCC
>NC_041388.1:395529565-395625763 GCF_002162155.2 Triticum dicoccoides | reverse complement strand
AACCGACTGGCGACGCACGAGACGGCCGAGTGGTGATGAGGTGACCAACCCAGTGGCGACGTGCGGGGCGGTCGAGTGGTGATGAGGTGACCGGTGGCGTCGCGCGGGGCAGCCGAGTGATGATGAGGTGACCAACCAAGTGGCAACGCACGGGGCAGCCGAGTGGTGATGAGGTGACCAACCAAATTGCGACGCACGGGGTGGCGGAGTCGTGTAGACGCGTCCTGCGGAGTGACGACGTGCGGGGCGTCTGAGCAATGCAGACGCGTTCAACGGAGTGACGATGCGCGGGGCGTCTGAGTGAAGTAGACGCGTCTGATACATCCATTTTGCATCATGCTTTTATATCAATATTTATTACATTAAGGGCTATTATTTCACATTATGTCACAATACTTATGGCTATTCTCTCTTATTTTACAAGGTTTATATAAGGAGGGAGAATGCTGGCAGCTGGAATTCTGGGCTGGAAAAGGAGCAAATATTAGAGACCTATTCTGCACAACTCCAAAAGTCCTGAAACTCCACGGAACACCTTATAATAAATAATAAAAAATCCTCGCCAAAGATGAAGACCAAAGGCCCACACCCTTCTCACGAGGGTGGGGGGCGCCCCCCCTAGGGCGCGCCCCCTACCTCGTGGGCCCCCTGGTGGCTCTCCGATGACCATCTTCTCCTATATGAAGTCTTTCGTTGATAAAAAAATAAGAAGCAACCTTTCGGGACGAAACTCCGCCGCCACGAGGCGGAACCTTGGCGGATCCAATCTAGAGCTCCGGTAGAGCTGTTCTGCCGGGGAAACTTCCCTCCCGGAGGGGAAATCATCGCCATTGTCATCACCAACGCTCCTCTCATCGGGAGAGGGAAATCTCCATCAACATCTTCATCAGCACCATCTCATCTCAAAACCCTAGTTCATCTCTTGTATCCAATTCTTGTCTCCAAGTCCGGGATTGGTGCTAGTAGGTTGCTAGTAGTGTTAATTACTCCTTGTAGTTGATGCTAGTTGGTTTAATTGGTGGAAGATCATATGTTCAGATCCTATATGCATATTAATACCCCTCTGATTATGAACATGTTTATGCTTTGTGAGTAGTTATGTTTGTTCCTGAGGACAAGGGAGAAGTCTTGCTATTAGTAGTCATGTGAATTTGGCATTCGTTCCATATTTTGATGAGATGTTTGTTGTCTAGCCTCTAGTGGTGTTATGTGAACGTCGACTACATAACACTTCACCATTATTTGGGCCTAGAGGAAGGCATTGGGAAGTAATAAGTAGATGATGGGTTGCTAGAGTGACAGAAGCTTAAACCCTAGTTTATGCGTTGCTTCGTAAGGGGCTGATTTGGATCCATATGTTTCATGCTATGGTTAGGTTTACCTTAATAATTTTGTTGTAGTTGCGGATGCTTGCAATAGAGGTTAATCATAAGTGGGATGCTTGTTCAAGTAAGAACAACACCCAAGCACCGGTCCACCCACATGTCAAATTATCAAAGTATCGACGAATCATATGAACATGATGAAAACTAGCTTGACGATATTCCCATGTGTCCTCGGGAGCGCTTTTCTTTATATAAGAGTTTGTCCAGGCTTGTCCTTTGCTACAAAAAGGATTGGGCCACCTTGCTGCACTTTATTTACTTTCGTTATTTGTTGCTCGTTACAAATTATCTCATCACAAAACTATCTGTTACCACTTATTTCAGTACTTGCAGAGAATACCTTGCTGAAAACCGTTTATCATTTCCTTCTGGTCCTCGTTGGGTTCGACACTCTTACTTATTGAAAGGACTAGGATAGATCCCCTATACTTGTGGGTCATCAAGACTCTTTTCTGGTGCCGTTGCCGGGGAGTGAAGCACCTTTGGTAGGTGGAATTTGGTAAGGAAAAATTTATATAGTGTGCTGAAATTTACTGTCACTTGTTACTATGGAAAGTAATCCTCTGAGGGTCTTGTTCGGGGTATCTTCACCCCGACCAGTAGAGCAAAGAGTTGCTCCTCAACCTACTGAACCTATTGAAAATGAAATTCCTTATGAGTATCCTTCGAGTATAATAGAAAAACTGCTAGCTAATCCTTTTACAGGAGATGGAAAAAAGCATCCTGATGAACACCTAATATATGTGGATGAAGTTTGTGGATTATTTAAGCTTGCAGGTATTCCCGATGATGTTGCTAAGAAGAAGGTCTTCCCTTTATCTTTGAAGGGAGACGTATTGACATGGTATAGGCTATGTGATGATATGGGAGCATGGAACTATAGAAGATTGAAATTGGAATTTCATCAAAAGTATTACCCTATGCATCTTGTTCATCATGATCACAATTATATATATATATATATATATATATATATATATATATAATTTTTGGCCTCGCGAAGGAGAAAGCATCGCTCAAGCTTGGGGGAGGCTTAAATCAATGTTATATTCATGCCCCAATCATGAGCTTCCAAGAGAAACAATTATTCAAAAAATTTATGCTCGGCTTTCTGATAACAATCGCACCATGCTTGATACTTCTTGTGCTGGCTCTTTTATGATGAAGACTATTGAATTCAAATGGGATTTATTGAATATAATTAAACACAACTATGAAGATTGGGACCTCGACAATGGTAAGAAGTCAGGTATGACACCTAAGTTTGATTGTGTTAAATCTTTTATGGATACCGATATTTCCCGTAAGTTTAGCACTAAATATGGACTTGATTCTGAGATAGTAGCTTCTTTCTGTGAATCTTTTGCTACTTATGTTGATCTCCCTAAGGAGAAGTGGTTTAAATATCATCCTCCCATAGAAGTAAAAATAGCTGCACCTATTAAAGTTGAAGAAAAGACTGTCACTTATAATGATTCTATTGTTCCTACTTATTATGTTGAGAAACCACCTTTCCCTGTTAGGATAAAGGATCATGCTAAAGCTTCAACTGTGGTTCGTAAAAGCAATATTAAAACATATACACCTCCTAAGCAAGTTAAAGTTGAACCTAATATTGCTATTGTTAAAGAGCTCTTGTCTGATAATATTGATGGGCATGTTATTCAGTTCTGTGGTGAAACTGCTAGAATTGCTAAACCTTGTGCTAAAGATAAACATAGACCTGTGGTAGGCATGCCTGTTATTTCTGTTAAAATAGGAGATCATTCTTATCATGGCTTATGTGATATGGGTGCTAGTGCTAGTGTTATACCTTATGACTTGTATAAAGAAATCAAGCATGAAATTGCACCTGCTGAGTTAGAAGATATTGATGTCACAATTAAACTTGCTAATAGAGATACTATTTCAGCAATGGGAATTGTTAGAGATGTTGAAGTCTTGTGCGGGAAAACTAAATATCCTGCTGATTTTCTTGTTCTTAGTTCTCCACAAGATAGCTTTTGTCCCATTATATTTGGTAGACCCTTCTTGAATACAGTTAATGCTAGGATAGACTGCAAAAAGAATGTTGTTACTATTGGCTTGGATGATATGACTCATGAGTTTAATTTCTCTAAATTTAGTAAACAACACCACGAAGAAGAATTGCCTAGTAAGTATGAAATTATTGGTCTTTCTTCCATTGCCGTACCTCCTAATGATCCTTCAGAACAATATTTGCTAGACCATGAGAATGATATGTTTATGAATGAAAGAAGGGAAATAGATGAAGTATTCTTTAAACAAGAACCTATGCTAAAACACAATTTGCATGTTGAAATCCTAGGGGATCCTCCTCCACCTAAGGGCGATCCCTTGTTTGAGCTTAAACCCTTGCCTGATAATCTAAAATATGCTTATCTTGATGAAAAGAAGATATATCATGTTATTATTAGTGCTAACCTTTCAGAGCATGAA
The DNA here is from genome assembly GCF_002162155.2 of Triticum dicoccoides. Taxonomy (NCBI): domain Eukaryota; kingdom Viridiplantae; phylum Streptophyta; class Magnoliopsida; order Poales; family Poaceae; genus Triticum; species Triticum dicoccoides. Next base: position 395,621,918 of record NC_041388.1, on the reverse strand, counting down.
GAAGAAAGATTATTGAAAACTTTGAAGAAGCACCGTGCTGCTATTGGATATACTCTTGATGATCTTAAGGGCATTAGTCCCACTCTATGTCAACATAAATAAATTTGGAAGCAGATGCCAAACTAGTTCCTGATCCTCAACGACGTCTGAATCCTAAAATGAAAGAAGTGGTAAGAAAAGAAATACTAAAGCTTCTAGAGGCAGGTATAATTTATCCCATTGCTGATAGTCAGTGGGTAAGTCATGTTCATTGTGTCCCTAAGAAGGGAGGTATTACTGTTGTTCGTAATGATAAAGATGAATTGATTCCACAAAGAATTATTACCGGTTATAGGATGGTAATTGATTTCCGCAAATTAAATAAGGCTACTAAGAAAGATCATTACCCCTTACCTTTTATCGATCAAATGCTAGAAAGATTATGCAAACATACACATTACTGCTTTCTAGATGGTTATTCTGGTTTCTCTCAAATACCTGTGTCGGCTAAAGATCAATCAAAGACTACTTTTACATGCCCTTTTGGTACTTTTGCTTATAGACATATGCCTTTTGGTTTATGTAATGCACCTGCTACCTTTCAAAGATGCATGATGGCTATATTCTCTGACTTTTGTGAAAAGATTTGTGAGGTTTTCATGGACGACTTTTCCGTCTATGGATCTTCTTTTGATGATTGCTTGAGCAATCTTGATCAAGTTTTGCAGAGATGTGAAGAAACTAATCTTGTCTTGAATTTGGAAAAGTGCCACTTTATGGTTAATGAAGGTATTGTCTTGGGGCATAAAGTTTCTGAAAGAGGTATTGAAGTTGATAAAGCCAAGGTTGATGCTATCGAAAGGATGCCATGTCCCAAGGACATCAAAGGTATAAGAAGTTTCCTTGGTCACGCCGGATTTTATAGGAGGTTCATCAAGGACTTCTCGAAAATTTCTCGGCCTCTGACTAATTTATTACAAAAAGATATACCATTTGTCTTCGATGATGATTGTGTAGAAGCATTTGAAATACTTAAGAAATCATTAGTCTCTGCACCTATTGTTCAGCCACCTGATTGGAATTTACCCTTTGAAATTATGTGTGATGCTAGTGATTATGTTGTAGGTGTTGTTCTAGGGTAAAGAGTTGATAAGAAATTAAATGTTATCCATTATGCTAGTAAGACTCTAGACAATGCTCAAAGAAATTATGCTACTACTGAAAAAGAACTTTTAGCAGTTGTATTTGCTTGTGATAAGTTCAGACCTTATATTGTTGATTCTAAAGTAACTATCCACACTGATCATGCTGCTATTAAATGTATTATGGAGAAGAAAGATTCTAAACCTAGACTTATTAGATGGGTTCTCTTGCTACAAGAATTTGATTTGCATATTGTTGATAGAAAAGGAGCTGAGAACCCCGTTGCAGACAACTTATCTAGGTTAGAGAATGTTCTTGATGACCCACTACCTATTGATGATAGTTTTCCTGATGAACAATTAAATGTCATAAGTACTTCTCGTAGTACCCCTTGGTATGTTGATTATGCTAATTATATAGTTGCTAAATTTATACCACCTAGCTTCACATACCAACAAAAGAAAAAGTTCTTCTATGATTTGAGACATTACTTTTGGGATGACCCACATCTTTATAAGGAAGGAGTAGATGGTGTTATTAGATGTTGTGTACCTGAGCACGAATAGGAACAGATCCTACGCAAGTGCCACTCCAAAACTTATGGAGGACACCACGTGGGAGATAGAACTGCACATAAGGTATTGCAATCCGGTTTTTATTGGCCTATTCTCTTCAAGGATGCCCGTAAGTTTGTCCTATCTTGTGATGAATGTCAAAGAATTGGTAATATTAGTAGACGTCAAGAAATGCCCATGAACTATTCACTTGTTATTGAATCGTTTGATGTTTGGGGCTTTGATTATATGGGACCTTTTCCTGCCTCTAATGGATATACACATATTTTAGTTGCTGTTGATTACGTTACTAAGTAGGTAGAAGCTATTCCAACTAGTAGTGCTGATCATAACACTTCTATTAAAATGCTTAAAGAAGTTATTTTTCTGAGGTTTGGAGTCCCTAGATATTTAATGACTGATGGTGGTTCACATTTTATTCATGGTGCTTTCCATAAAATGCTTGCTAAATATGACGTCAATCATAGAATTGAATCTCCGTATCACCCACAGTCTAGTGGTCAAGTAGAATTGAGTAACAGAGAACTCAAATTAATTTTGCAAAAGACTGTCAATAGGTCTAGAAAGAATTGGTCCAAGAAACTTGATGATGCATTATGGGCCTATAGAACTGCATATAAAAATCCTATGGGTATGTCTCCGTATAAAATGGTATATGGAAAAGCATGTCACTTACCTCCCGAACTAGAACATAAGGCATATTGGGCTATTAAAGAGGTCAACTATGATTTCAAAATTGCCGGTGAAAAGAGGTTATTTGATATTAGCTCACTTGATGAATGGAGAACCCAAGCTTATGATAATGCCAAGTTGTTTAAAGAAAAGGTTAAAAGATGGCATGACAAAAGGATACAAAAGCGTGAGTTTGATGTAGGTGATTATGTATTGCTATACAACTCTCATTTAAGATTTTTTGCAGGAAAACTTCTCTCTAAATGGGAAGGCCCCTATGTTATCAAGGAGGTCTATCGTTCCGGTGCCATAAAAATCAACAACTTCGAAGGCACAAATCTGAAGGTGGTAAACGGTCAAAGAATCAAACATTATATCTCAGGTAATCCCATAAATGTTGAAACCAATATTATTGAAACCGTAACTCCGGAGGAATACATAAGGGACACTTTCCAGAATGTTTCAGACTCCGAAAAGGAATAGGTATGTGGTACGGTAAGTAAACTGACTCCAAAACAATTTTAAGGCAATATTTCTCCATTTTGGAATATTTAGAAAAATAGAAAATTAAGTAGCAGTCCGGGAAGGACACGAGGGCCTAACGAGGGTGGAGGGTGCGCCCTACCCCCTAGGCGCGCCCCCTACCTCGTGAGCACCTCGTGTGCCTTACGAACTTCGTTTTCTTGCACGATACGTATTTTGGTCGGTAAAAATTCACTATATATTCTCCCGAAGGTTTTGACTCCCGTATCACGCAAAAATCTCCTCTCTTTGTTTCGAGCTGTTTTCTGTCAGGGTTGTCAAGGCCAGGCACTATGTCGTCTCCCTCCTCCTCCAACCATGAGGGCAACGATGCTTGGCTAATGAAGATAGAGCTGAAGAGAGAAGAACCTACGGAGATCAACAAGGATGAAGGGATCAAGAAGGCCATGGAGGACCAAGTTCCAGCAATAGAAGACACCTTCAATTGGATCATAATCTTCTTACCCCTACAAAAATCGAAGCTTTCAAGATGATTGAGTTGGCTCATATACAAAATAAGTATCTCACATGTGAAAATATTTTGTTGAAGGAGCATATCATCGCACTCAAGGGCATTATCCGCAAGTTAGAAGACCTTCTACGCTCGATGTGCGACTATCCATCATCAACAACACCTCCACCTTCTTCACCAACCAAGTAGATATAATAACATGGGTATGGGCACTCCCCTTGGCAACAACCAAGCTTGGGGGAGTGCCCCGGTATCGTATCACCATCATTTTTATCTTTACCGTTTTTCTTAGTTCGATCTTATTAGTAGTATTTTGATCTATTAGAATAAAGTTTGTGGCATGATCTAGTTGTGAGTTTTGATTTATTATCCTTCTATGTAATCGAGTCCGTGAGCTATATAATAAAGATTAGTGTTGAGTCAAGGGCTTGATTGTTTTGCCATGATCCTAAGTGAATAAAAGAAAAGAGAAAGAAATAAAAAGAAACAAAGAGATCATATGGATCTCATGGAGAGTAATGAGCTCACATAGAAAAAGTATGACGAGTAAAAGTTATTGAGAGTTGACAAGCATAGTTTTGGTCATCCTTGCAATCAATAGGAAGTAATAAAGAAAGAGAGGTCCTCACATATAGATATACTATCTTGGACATCTTTTATGATTGTGAGCACTCATTAAAATATGATATGCTAAAGAGTTGACATTGGACAAGGAAGACAACGTAATGGGTTATGTTTTCTTACATCTAAGATAAATTATATTGTCTTGGATCCTCCAACATGTTGAGCTTGCCTTTCCCCCTCATGCTAGCCAAATTCTCAACACCAAGTAGAGATACTACTTGTGCTTCCAAATATCCTTAAACCAGTTTTGCCATGAGAGTCCACCATACCTACCTATGGATTGAGTAAGATCCTTCAAGTAAGTTGTCATCGGTGCAAAGCAATAAAAATTGCTCTCTAAATATGTCTGATTGATTGATGTGGGAGAAATAAGCTTTATACGATCTTGTGATGTGGAAGTAATAAAAGCGACGGACTGCATAATAAAGGTTCATATCACAAGGGGCAATATAAAGTGACGTTCTTTCGCATTAAGACTTTGAGCATCCAACCGTAAAAGCGCATGACAACCTCTGCTTCCCTCTGCGAAGGGCCTATCTTTTATCATTATCTTCTACCTTATGCAAGAGTCATGGTGATCTTCACCCCTCCTTTTTACATTTTACCCTTTCGCAAGCACAATATGTTGGAAAGATCCCGGTATATATGGCTAATTGGATGTGGGTTTTCATGAACTATTACTGTTGACATTACCCTTGAGGTAAAACGTTGGGAGGCAAGACTATAAGCCCCTATCTTTCTCCGTGTCCGATTAAAACTCCACACCCATAAGTATTGTGTGAGTGTCAGCAATTGTGAAAGATTATATGATAGTTGAGTATGTGGACTTGCTGAAAAGCTCTTATACATTGACTCTTTCCTATGTTATGATAAATTGCAATTGCTTCAATGACCGAGATTGTAGTTTGTTAGTTTTCAATGAAGTTTACGATTCATACTTGATATTGTGATTGAATTATTACTCTAGAATTAGAGATCATATGACAAAAATTATATAAGTTGTTGTTATAAGAATGATCATGATGCCCTCATGTCTGTATTTTATTTTTATTGACACCTTCATCTCTAAACATGTGGACATATTTTTCGATTTCGGCTTTTCGCTTGAGGACAAGCGAGGTCTAAGCTTGGGGGAGTTGATACGTCCATTTTGCATCATGCTTTTATATCAATATTTATTGCATTATGAGCTGTTATTTCACATTATGTCACAATACTTATGGCTATTCTCTCTTATTTTACAAGGTTTACATAAGGAGGGAGAATGCCGACAACTGGAATTCTGGGCTGGAAAAGGAGCAAATATTAGAGACCTATTCTGCACAACTCCAAAAGTCCTGAAACTCCACGGAACACCTTATAATAAATAATGAAAAATCCTCGCCAAAGATGAAGACCAGGGGGCCCACACCCTTCTCACGAGGGTGGGGGGCGCCCCCCTAGGGCGCGCCCCCCTAGGGTGCGCCCCCTATCTCGTGGCCCTCCTGGTGGCTCTCCGATGACCATATTCTCCTATATGAAGTCTTTCATTGAGAAAAAAAATAAGAAGCAACCTTTCGAGACGAAACTCCGCCGCCACGAGGCGGAACCTTGGCAGATCCAATCTAGAGCTCCGGTAGAGCTGTTCTGCCGGGGAAACCTCCCTCCCGGAGGGGGAAATCATCGCCATCATCATCACCAATGCTCCTCTCATCAGGAGAGGGCAATCTCCATCAACATCTTCATCAGCACCATCTCATCTCAAAACCCTAGTTCATCTCTTGTATCCAATTCTTGTCTCCAAGTCTGGGATTGGTGCTAGTAGGTTGCTAGTAGTGTTAATTACTCCTTGTAGTTGATGCTAGTTGGTTTAATTGGTGGAAGATCATATGTTCAGATCCTATGTGCATATTAATACCCCTCTGATTATGAACATGTTTATGCTTTGTGAGTAGTTACGTTTGTTCCTGAGGACAAGGGATAAGTCTTGCTATTAGTAGTCATGTGAATTTGGCATTCGTTCGATATTTTGATGAGATGTATGTTATCTAGCCTCTAGTGGTGTTATGTGAATGTCTACTACATAACACTTCACCATTATTTGGGCCTAGAGGAAGGCATTGGGAAGTAATAAGTAGATGATGGGTTGCTAGAGTGACAGAAGCTTAAACCCTGGTTTATGCGTTGCTTCGTAAGGGGCTGATTTGGATCCATATGTTTCATGCTATGGTTAGGTTTACCTTAATACTTTTGTTGTAGTTGCGGATGCTTGCAATAGAGGTTAATCATAAGTGGGATGCTTGTTCAAGTAAGAACAACACCCAAGCACCGGTCCACCCACATGTCAAATTATCAAAGTACCGAACGCGAATCATATGAACGTGATGAAAACTAGCTTGACAATATTCCCATGTGTCCTCGGGAGCGCTTTTCCTTATATAAGAGTTTGTCCAGGCTTGTCCTTTGCTACAAAAAGGATTGGGCCACCTTGCTGCACTTTATTTACTTTCGTTATTTGTTGCTCGTTACAAATTATCTCATCACAAAACTATCTGTTACCACTTATTTCAGTACTTGCAGAGAATACCTTGCTGAAAACCATTTATCATTTCCTTCCGCTCCTCGTTGGGTTAGACACTCTTACTTATCGAAAGGACTACGATAGATCCCCTATACTTGTGGGTCATCAGCGTCTCGCGAAGTGACGATGCGCGGGGTGTCCGAGTGAAGTAGATGCGTCCCGTGGAGTGGCGCACAATGGGCGTCTGAGTGAAGTAGACTCGTCCCACGAAGTGGCGATGCTCGGGGCGTTGATGACCCAAAAGTATAGGGGATCAATTGTGGCTTTTTTCGATAAGTAAGTGTCGAACCCAACGAGGAGCAGAAGGAAAAGACAAGTAGTTTCCAGTAAGGTATTGTCTGCAAGTGCTGAAATCGTAAGAAGCAGAGTAGTTTGATAGCAAGATAATTTGTAACGAGCAAGTAACAATAATAGTAACAAAAGTGCAGCAAGGTAGCCCAATTCTTTTGAGGCCAAGGACAGGACAAAACGGTCTCTTATGATAAACAAAAGCGTTCTTGAGGGTACACGGGAATTTCATTTAGTCACTTTCATCATGTTGGTTTGATTAGTGTTCTCTACTTTGATAATTTGATATGTGGGTGGACCGGTGCTTAGGTGCCGTTCTTACTTGAACAAACCTCCTACTTATTATTAATCCTTCTGCAAGCATCCACAACTACGAAAAAAGTATTATGAATAAATTCTAACCATAGCATTAAACTTTTGGATCCAATCGGTCCCTTACGGATTAGCGCATAAACTGGGGTTTAAGCTTTTGTCACTCTCGCAACCCACCATCTAATTGCTACTCCACAATGCATTCCCTTAGGCCCAAATATGGTGAAGTGTCATGTAGTCGACGTTCACATGACACCACTAAGGGAATAACAACACACATACTATCAAAATATTGAACACATATCAAGTTCACATGATTACTTGCAACATGATTTCTCCTATGACCTCAAGAACAAAGGTAACTACTCAAAAATAATAATCATGCTCAAGATCATAGGGGTATTAAATAGCATAATGGATCTTAACATATAATCTTCCACCAAATAAACCATATAGTAATCAACTACAAGATGTAATCAACACTACTAGTCACCCACAAGCACCAATCTATAGTTCCGGTAACAAGATTGAGCACAAGAGATGAACTAGGGTTTGAGAGGAGATGATGATGTTGAAGATGTTGATGGAGACTGCCCTCCCCAAGATGGGAGAATTGTTGGTGATGATGATGACGATGATTTCCCCCTCCGAGAGGGAAGTTCCTCTGGCGGAATCGCTCCACCGGAGGGCAGAAGTGCTCTTTCCCATGTTCCGCCTCGACGCGGCGGTGCTTCATCCCGAAAGTCCTTTCCTTATTTTTTTTCTAGGTCAAAATGACTTATATACCAGAAGATGGGCACCGGAGGTGGGCCGAGGAGGCCACAACCCACCAGGGCGCGCCTGGAGGTGCCTGTCGCGCCCAGGTGGGTTGTGCCCACCTGGTGGCCCCCCTTTGGTGGTTATTGGCTCCAGTATTTCTTAAATATTCCATAAAAAAATCTCCGTGAAGTTTCAGCTTATTTGGAGTTGTGCAGAATTGGTAGCCTGACGTAGCTTTTTTAGGTCCAGATTTCCAGCTGTCGGAATTCTCCCTCTTGGTGTGCTCCTTGCAAATTATGAGAGAAAAGGCATTAGAATTACTCCAAAAAGCATTATTATGTATAAAAACATTATAAATAACACTAAGAAAACATGATGCAAAATGGACGTATCAACTCCCCAAGCTTAGGCCTCGCTTGTCCTCAAGCGAAAACCGAAATCGAAAAACATGTCCACATGCTTAGAGAGAGAGGGAGGTGTCGATAAAAACAAAATACGGACATAGAAGCATCATGTTGATTATTATAACAACAACAAAATTAAACATATGACTTTTATCATAGAACTTTTATGATGTACTTCTCATGCATAAGTAATAGTTCATCACACAATCGAAGTATAAAGCAAAGCCTCTATTAGAAACCAACAAACTATGTTCTCAGTCAACTTTGCAACTACAGTTCATCATCTTTTCAGGAAGAGTCATGTGTCGGAGCCTTTAGGCAAGTCCACATACTCAACCATCATATAATCTTCTATGATTGCTAACACTCACCTCGTACCCATGAGCAAAACGTTTCAACCAGACACATAGAAAGATAGGGGCTTATGATTTTGCCTCCCAACATACTCACCTCAAGGGTGATGTCAACAATAATAACTCATGCCACCCATATTCAACTGGACATATGTGCCTAGCTCTTTCCTCACCACATGATTCTTTCCAAAAGAGAAAAATAAAAGGAATAGAGAGAAAAACTTTGACTCTTTGCATAAAAGTAAAAGATAGGCCCTTCGTAGAGGGCAGTAGAAGTTGGCATGCGCTTATTTGTTTGTATGCTCAATCCCTTAGTGCAAGAGAACGTCACGTTGTATTGCCCCTTAAGATGACAACCTTTATTATGCAGTCTGTCGCTTTTATTCTTTGTCATCCAAGTTCGTACAACACTCAATTTTCTCTTACACTAAATGATCTCACACTCTTAGAAGCAATTTTTATTGCCTTTTTGCACCAATGACAACTTACTTGAGGGATATTGCTCAACGCTAGGTAGGTATGGTGGACACTTGAAAAATATTTGGGTTTAAGGGTTTTTGGATGCACAAGTAGTATCTCTACTTAGTGCGGAATTTTTGGCTAGCAAAGATAGGGGCAAGCACCACATGTTAAAGGATCTATGACAATATGACTTCTATGTGAATATGAACAAACATAAATCATTAAGTTGTCTTCCTTGTCCGACGTCAACAATTTTGGCATATAATATTTTGATGAGGGCTCACAATCACAAAAGATTTCTAGGATAGTATATCTATATGTGAATCTTCTCTTCCCTTATTAATTCTTTCATGAGTTGCATCATTGACTAATGCTATGTTTGTCAATCTCTAATAAAATTTTCTACTTATAATCTTCCTTATGTGGTGCCATCACCTACCATAGGATTAGTATATAATCTTTTCTTTATTTATTTCCTTTCTTTTATTTATTACTTTTCTCTTTTTCCTTTCTTATTTATTTTCTTTTATTTGCAACATGAAAGTAAAGAAAGCAAAGCTCATACTAAACTTTATTATATAACTTGCACACGATTACAAGGATAGATCACTAAGAGAACTCTCGAAGAAGAAAGGATCGAACTAAACTTTTATTTCATCTAAAAGCAAAAGATCGAACTAAGATAAGTAAAAGCAAAAAGATAGTGGGATGATATGACACCGGGGCACCTCCTCCAAGCTTGGAAGAAGCCAAGGGGAGTGCCCATACCCGATACTCAATTCTCCTTTGGTAGTGAAGACGGTAATGGTGGTGAAGAAGAAGGTAAAGGTGGTGGTGAGAAGGTAGAAGGTTTGCCCTTCGCTTCCTCCAACTTTTGACGGGGAATAAAATTTTCCATCATCAACTCGCAATTATCTATCTTGAGTTTTATTATCTTCTTGCATAACGCCTGTTGGGGAACGCAGTAATTTCAAAAAAAATCCTACGCACACGCAAGATCATGGTAATGCATAGCAACGAGAGGGGATAGTATTGTCTATGTACCCTTGTAGACCGTAAGCGGAAGTGTTATGACAATGCGGTTGATGTAGTCTTACGTCTTCACAATCGACCGATCTAGTACTGAAGATATGACACCTCCGCGATCTGGACACGTTCGGCTCGGTGACGTCCCGCGAACTCACGATCCAGTAGAGCTTCGAGGGAGAGCTTCGTCAGCACGACGGTGTGATGACGGTGATGATGTTGCTACCGGAACACGGCTTCGCCTAAGCACCACTACGATATTACCGAGGTGGATAATGGTGGAGGGGGGCACCACACAGGGCTAAAGATCAATGATCAACTTGTGTGTCCATGGGGTGCCCCCCTCCCCCGTATATAAAGGAGTGGATGAGGGGGAGGGGGCCAGCCTCTCTAGGCGCGCCCCAAGGGAGTCCTACTCCCATCGGGAGTAGGATTCCCCCCTTCCCTTTGTTGGTTCTAGGAGAGAAGGAAGGAGGAAGAAGAAGGAAGGAAAGGGGGGGGGGGCGACCCCCATCCCATTTTCGGATTGGGCTTGGGGAGGGGGGTGCGCCCCCTCCTTTGCTTCTTTTCCCTCTCTTCCACTAAGGCCCAATAAGGCCCATATGCCTCCCGGGGGGTCCCGGTAACCTCCCGGTGCTCCGGTATACTCCCATTTTCACCCAAAACCATTCCGATGTCCAAACATAGGCTTCCAATATATCGATATTTACGTCTCGACCATTTCGGGACTCCTCATCATGTCCGTGATCAAATCCGGGACTCCGAACTACCATTGGTACATCAAAATACATAAACTCGTAATACCGATCGTCACCGAACGTTAAGCGTGCGGACCCTACGGGTTCGAGAACTATGTAGACATGACCGAGACTCATCTCCGATCAATAACCAATAGTGGAACCTGGATGCTCATATTGGTTCCTACATATTCTACAAAGATCTTTATCGGTCAAACCGCATAACAACACGCGTTGTTCCCTTTGTCATCGGTATGTTACTTGCCCGAGATTCGATCGTCGGTATCTCAATACCTAGTTCAATCTCGTTACTGGCAAGTCTCTTTACTTGTTCCATAATGCTACACCCTGTAACTAACTAATTAGCTACATTGCTTGCAAGGATTATTGTGATGTACATTACCGAGAGGGCCCAGAGATACCTCTCCGACAATTGGAGTGGAAAATCCTAATCTTGATCCATGCCAACTCAACAAACACCATCGGAGACACCTGTAGAGCACCTTTATAATCACCTAGTTACGTTGTGACGTTTGGTAGCACACAAAGTGTTCCTCCGGTATTCGGGAGTTGCATGATCTCATAGTCACAGGAACATGTATAGTTATGGAGAAATCAATAGCAACAAACTAAACAATCATCGTGCTAAGCTAACGGATGGGTCAGGTCAATCACATCATTATCTAATGATGTGATCCCATTAATCAAATGACAACTCATGTCTATGGTTAGGAAACATAACCATCATTGATTCAACGAGCTAGTCAAGTAGAGGCAAACTAGTAACACTCTGTTTGTCTATGTATTCACACATGTACTAAGTTTCTGGTTAATACAATTCTAGCATGAATAATAAACATTTATCATGATATAAGGAAATATAAATAACAACTTTATTATTGCCTTCAGGGCATATTTCCTTCAGTCTCCCACTTGCACCAGAGTCAATAATCTAGATTACATTGTAATGATTCTAACACCCATGGAGTCTTGGTGCTGATCATGTTTTGCTCATGTGAGAGGTTTAGTCAACGGGTCTGCAACATTCAGATCCGTATATATCTTGCAAATCTCTATGTCTCCCTCCTTGACTTGATCGCGGATGGAATTGAAGCGTCTCTTGATGTGCTTGGTTCTCTTGTGAAATCTGGATTCCTTTGCCAAGGCAATTGCTCCAGTATTGTCACAAAAGATTTTCATTGGACCCGATGCACTAGGTATGACACCTAGATCAGACATGTACTCCTTCATCCAGACTCCTTCATTTGCTGCTTCCGAAGCAGCTATGTATTCCGCTTCACACGTAGATCCTGCCACGATGCTCTGCTTGGAACTGCACCAACTGAAGCTCTATGATTTAATAAAAACACATATCCGGTTTGTGACTTAGAGTCATCCGGATCAGTGTCAAAGCTTGCATCGACGTAACCGTTTACTACAAGCTCTGTGTCACCTCCATATACGAGAAACATATCCTTAGTCCTTTTCACATATATCAGGATGTTCTTGACCGTTGTCCAGTGATCCACTACTGGATTACTTTGGTACCTCCCTGCTAAACGTATAGCAAGGCACACATCAGGTCTAGTACACACCATTGCATACATGATAGAGCCTATGGCTGAAGCATAGGGAACACCTTTCACTTTCTCTCTATCTTCTACAATGGTCGGGCATTGAGTCTGACTCAACTTCACACCTTGTAATATAGGCAAGAACCCTTTCTTTGCCTGATCCATTTTGAACTTCTTCAAAACTTTATCAAGGTATGTGCTTTGTGAAAGTCCAATTAAGCATCTTGATCTATCTCTATAGATCTTGATGCCCAATATATAAGCAGCTTCACCGAGGTCTTTCATTGAAAAATTCTTATTCAAGTATCCTTTTATGCTATTAAGAAAGCCAGTATCATTTCCGATCAACAATATGTCATCTACATATAATATCAGAAATGCTACGAAGCTCCCACTCACTTTCTTGTAAATATAGGCTTCTCCAAAAGTCTATATAAAACCATATGCTTTGATCACACTATCAAAGTGTATATTCCAACTCCGAGAGGCTTGCACCAGTCCATAAATGGATCGCTGGAGCTTGCACACTTTGTTAGCACCTTTTGGATCAACAAAACCTTCTGGTTGCATCATACACAACTCTTCTTTAAAACATCCATTAAGGAATGCAGTTTTGACATCTATTTGCCAAATTTCATAATCATAAAATGCGACAATTGCTAACATGATTCGGACGAACTTAAGCATCGCTACGTGAGAGAAGGTCTCATCGTAGTCAACTCCTTGAACTTGTCAAAAACCTTTCGCAACAAGTCGAGCTTTGTAGACAGTAACATTACCATCAGCGCCAGTCTTCTTCTTGAAGATCCATTTATTCTCTATGGCGTGCCGATCATCGGGCAAGTCAATCAAAGTCCATACTTTGTTCTCATACATGGATCCGATCTCAGATTTCATGGCCTCCAGCCATTTTGCGGAATCTGGGCTCATCATCGCTTCCTCATAGTTCGTAGGTTCGTCATGGTCAAGTAACATGACTTCCAGAACAGGATTACCGTACCACTCTGGTGCAGATCTTACTCTGGTTGACCTACGAGGTTCGGCAGTAACTTGATCAGAAGTTTCATGATCATCATCATTAGCTTCCTCACTTACTGGTGTAGGAATCACTGGAACTGATTTCAGTGATGAACTACTTTCCAATATGGGAGAAGGTACCATTACCTTGTCAAGTTCTACTTTCCTCCCACTCACGTCTTTCGAGAGATACTCCTTCTCTAGAAAGGATTCATTCTTAGCAACAAATATCTTGCCTTCGAATCTGTGATAGAAGGTGTACCCAACGGTCTCCTTTGGGTATCCTATGAAGACACATTTCTCCGATTTGGGTTTGAGCTTACCAGGTTGAAGCTTTTTCACAGAAGCATCGCATCCCCAAACTTTAAGAAATGACAACTTGGGTTTCTTGCCAAACCACATTTCATAAGGTGTCGTCTCGACGGATTTAGATGGTGCCCTATTTAACATGAATGCAGCCGTCTCTAAAGCATAACCCCAAAACAATAGCGGTAAATCAGTGAGAGACATCACAGATCGCACCATATCTAATAAAGTACGATTATGACGTTCGGACACACCATTACGCTGTGGTGTTACAGGTGGCGTGAGTTGCGAAACTATTCCGCATTGTTTCAAATGAAGTCTAAACTCATAACTCAAATACTCACCTCCACGATCAGATCGTAGAAACTTGATTTTCTTGTTACGATGATTTTCCACTTCACTCTGAAATTCTTTGAACTTTTCAAATGTTTCAGACTTATGTTTCATCAAGTAGATATATCCATATCTGCTCAAATCATCTATGAAGGTGAGAAAATAACGATATCCGCCGCGAGCTTCAATGTTTATTGGACCACATACATCACTATGTATGATTTCCAATAACTCTGTTGCTCGCTCCATTGTTCCGGAACATGGAGTTTTAGTCATCTTGCCCATGAGGCAAGGTTCGCAAGTGCCAAGTGATTCATAATCAAGTGATTCCAGAAGTCCATCAGAATGGAGTTCCTTCAGGCGCTTTACACCAATATTGAAGGAAATATGCCCTAGAGGCAATAATAAAGTTATTATTTACTTCCTTATATCATGATAAATGTTTATTATTCATGTTAGAATTGTATTAACCGGAAACATGATACATGTGTGAATACATAGACAAACAAAGTGTCACTAGTATGCCTCTACTTGACTAGCTCGTTGATCAAAGATGGTTATGTTTCCTAGCCATAGACATAGAGTTGTCATTTGATTAACGGGATCACATCATTAGGAGAATAATGTGATTGACTTGACCCATTCCGTTAGCTTAACACTTGATCGTTTAGTTTGTTGCTATTGTTTTCTTCATGACTTATACATGTTCCTATGACTATGAGATTATGCAACTCCTGTTTACTAGAGGAACACTTTGTGTGCTACCAAACGTCACAACGTAACTGGGTGATTATAAAGGTGCTCTACAGGTGTCTCTGAAGGTAGTTGTTGGGTTGGCGTATTTCGAGATCAGGATTTGTCACTCCGATTGTCGGAGATGTATCTGTGGGCCCACTCGGTAATACACATCACTTAAGCATTGCAAGCATTGCAACTAATGAGTTAGTTGCGGGATGATGTGTTACGGAACGAGTAAAGAGAGTTGCCGGTAACGAGATTGAACTAGGTATTGAGATACCGACGATCGAATTTCGGGCAAGTAACATACCGATGACAAAAGGAACAACGTATGTTGTTATGCGGTTTGACCGATAAAGATCTTCGTAGAATATGTAGGAGCCAATATGAGCATCCAGGTTCCGCTATTGGTTATTGACCGGAGACGTGTCTCGGTCATGTCTGCATAGTTCTCGAACCCGTAGGGTCCGCACGCTTAAAGTTTGATGACGGTTATATTATGTGTTTATGGTTTTTGATGTACTGAAGGTAGCTCGGAGTCCCATATGTGATCATGGACATGACGAGGAGTCTCTAAATGTTCGAGACGTAAAGATCGATATATTGGACGACTATATTTGGATACCGGAATGGTTCCGGGTGAGATCGGGATAATACCGGAGCACTGGGAGGTTATCGGAACCTCCCGGGAGGTATATGGGCCTTAATAGGCTTTAGTAGAAAGGAGGGGAAAGGAGCAAGGGAGGGCCTCCCCCCAAGCCCAATCTGAATTGGGAGGGGGGGCCGACCCCCCTTTCCTTCCTCCCTCCTTCCTCTTCCTTCCCTCTCCCTCTCCAAATAGGAAAAGGAGGAGTCCTACTCCCGGTGGGAGTAGTACCCCCCCCTTGGGCGCGCCTCCTCCCCTTGGCCGGCCCTCTCCTTCCCTCCTTTATGTACGGAGGAGAGGGGCACCCCATAGACACAACAATTGATCTCTTGGATCTTTTATCCGTGTGCGGTGCCCCTCTCCACCATAGTCCACCTCGATAATATGGTAGCGGTGCTTAGGCGAATCCCTGCGACGGTAGAACATCAACATCGTCACCACGCCGTCGTGCTGACGAAACTCTCCCTCAAAGCTCGGCTGGATCGGAGTTCGAGGGACGTCATCGAGTTGAACGTGTGCAGAACTCGGAGGTACCGTGCGTTCGGTACTTGATCGGTCGGATCATGAAGACGTACGACTACATCAACCACGTTGTGCTAACGCTTCTGCTTTCGGTCTACAAGGGTACGTAGACACACTCTCCCCTCTCATTGCTATGCATCACCATGATCTTGCGTGTGCGTAGGAATTTTTTTGAAATTAGTACGTTCCCCAACAGTGGCATCTGAGCCAGGTTTTATGCGTTGATGTTATATGCACGAGTAGAACACAAGTGAGTTGTGGGCGATACAAGTAATACTGCTTACCAACATGTCATACTTTGGTTCGGCGGTATTGTTGGATGAAGCGGCCCAGACCGACATTACGCGTACGCTTACGCGAGACTGGTTCTACCGACATGCTTTGCACACAGGTGGCTGGCGGGTGTTAGTTTCTCCAACTTTAGTTGAACCGAGTGTGGCTACGCCCGGTCCTTGAGAAGGTTAAAACATCACTAACTCGATGAACTATCATTGTGGTTTTGATGCGTAGGTAAGAACGGTTCTTGCTCAGCCTGTAGCAGCCACCTAAAACTTGCAACAACAAAGTAGAGGATGTCTAACTTGTTTTTGCAGGGCATGTTGTGATGTGATATGGTCAAGACATGATGCTCTATTTTATTGTATGAGATGATCATGTTTTGTAACCGAGTTATCGGCAACTGGCAGGAGCCATATGGTTGTCGCTTTATTATATGAAACGCAATCGCCCTGTAATTGATTTACTTTATCACTAAGCGGTAGCGATAGTCGTAGAAGCAATAGTTGGCGAGACGACAACGACGCTACAATGGAGATCAAGGTGTCACGCCGGCGACGATGGTGATTGAGGGAGTCCTGGATTAGGGGGTATCCGGACAACCGGATTATATCCTTTGGCCGGACTGTTAGACTATGAAGATACAAGATTGAAGACTTCGTCCCGTGTCCGGATGGGACTCTACTTGGCGTGGAAGGCAAGCTAGGAAATACGGATATGTATATCTCCTGCTTTGTAACCGACCTTGTGTAACCCTAGCCCCCTGCGGTGTCTATATAAACCGGAGGGTTTTAGTCCGTAGGACAACATACAATCATACCATAGGCTAGCTTCTAGGGTTTAGCCTCTCCGATCTCGTGGTAGATCAACTCTTGTACTACTCATATTGTCAAGAATAATCAAGCAGGATGTAGGGTTTTACCTCCATCAAGAGGGCCCGAACCTGGGTAAAACATCGTGTCCCCTGCCTCCTGTTACCATCCGCCTTAGACGCATAGTTCGGGACCCCCTACCTGAGATCCGCCGGTTTCGACACCGACATTGGTGCTTTCATTGAGAGTTCCACTGTGCCATTGCCGTAAGGAAGGATGCCTCGTCTCGTTGTTAAAAACAACATTACTGCCGGAGGAGCCCTGGCTGTTGGCCAAACTCTCCGGCTTGGCAGTTTCATCATGACCGCCAGTTCGGCCGCTGCACCGATGATGACTTCTTGGGTCATCAAAAACAACCTCCACGACAGCTCGAAATTCGCCGAGCAGATGGATCCAATGGAGCTCTCTTCCCTAAATGAGCTCTTAGATCGTATTGCCGCCTTGGGAGTCACTACAGACTATGATCAGATTGGGCTTAAACCCGATCAAAGGGAGATTAATTCTCCACCGGTCACCCATCATATTGCGGTGGTGGAGGAACAATGCGGCGATTCTTCCTCTATATTGAGGACTAGCTATGTCCGGATTCCTGAGCTCTCCGAGCCGGATACCCGTTTACAGGAGGACATCACCCAAGCCCTGAACCTAGAGTCAGGCAGCGGGCCAAACTTATCGGGTAACACTCCGGAATCCGAGCTTCCAAGATTGGAAACTCCTCGGCCCCTGGGTCTCAGATCGGGTAGGGGTTCGGACTCAAATCCACCTACCCACCCAGACATAAACGATCTTTCCCACATCAGGCAAGAGCCCCATGATACAGTACATCATTATTGGGCCAGATTCCTCCTTGTGATGAACAAGGTTAAGGACTATCGCGAGAGACGCAGCCTCATTTTTCTGCAATAATTGCATGGACAAGGGAATCCTTAACGCCTTATGTCGCCGTGACATATCACGCTTCGCTGACTTAGCGTCCATAGTATGAAAGTACTGTGCGATGGAAAGCGCCTGGAAAACCGAAACGAAATTTTGGGATAATCCGGCTCGGAATATACACCCGGTCCGAAATAAAAGGGTGCACTATCATAAGACACCCGAGTTAGTTATAAAGAAACAAAAACCCTCTACAGGGCATGGAACCGTATTGGAGGGATGGCTCAACGGCCCCTGCAAAATCCATAGTACATCGGATACCATACCAACACACAGCCTTAGAGCATGTTGGATACTCCGGCAGGTGGCCAAAAGTGGTGAGGATCTTCTCATCCCAAATGCCACAGAGCACCATCCCGTGGATAACAATATGGTATTAACAGTCTTTGAAACCTTCACATCAAATAATAGGCGCAAGCGAACACTCCGCAGCCTCGCCGAAATCTACCACATAGCAGCAATGAATCCATGGAGTGACACGGCTATTACCTTCAATGCCAGTGACAAACCTAAATTCCGAACAGCCCGAGCACCAGCTGCACTGGTCCTCAGTCCATTTGTGGATGGCTTTCGACTCACCAAAGTACTCATGGATGACGGTAGTGGATTAAACCTCATATATGAGGAAACTCTTCAAAAAATGGAAATAGACCGGAACCACATTGAGAAAAGCAGCACAACCTTCAGAGGAATCATCCCCAGTCGGGAAGCACGCTGTGCTGGGAAAATCACACTAGATGTGGTATTCGGCACGCCGGAGAACAATAGGTCCGAAGAAATTACATTCCAAGTGGCCCCGTTCAGCAGTGGATACCACACCCTTTTAGGATGGGAGACATTCACGATCTTCCAAGCCATACCCCATTATGGGTACATGAAGCTCAAAATGCCCAGGCCCAACGGAATCATCACTCTCGCTAGTGATCCAGACACATCACTCCGCGCCGAAAACAAAATAGCCGCATTGGCCCTCGAGGCATTATCTGAAGCCCTTTCAGCTGAGGAATTAACTGCGCTACGCTCCACAGTGGACAGGGACGACGTGATACTTGACAAGAGATCCAAGTCCACCTCTTTTAAACCAGCGGATGAAATAGTCAAATTCCAAGTCCACCCATCGGACTCTACAAAAACAGCCTCCATCGGGGCACAATTAAACCCCTCCGTGGACGCCGCACTACGAGAGTTCCTGCGCGAGAATTGGGACATATTCGCCTGGCACCCCTCAGACATGCCAGGAATCCCACGCAGGCTGGCCGAGCACAACCTCAATATCCTAAAGGGATTCAAGCCGGTAAGCAGGCTCTTCAGCATTTCTCCGAACCTAAGAGACAAGCTATGGGAGAGGAACTAGCCAAGTTATTGGAGGCCGGATTCATTAGAGAAATAAAACATCCAGACTAGCTAGCAAACCTGGTGATGGTACCAAAGAAGGACAAATCCTGGCGCCTATGTGTCGATTTCAAGGACCTCAACAAGGCTTGCCCAAAGGATCCATTCCCCCTCCCCGACATTGATCAAATTATCGATGCTACTGTAGGACACGAGTCATTGTGTTTCCTCGACGCATACTCTGGCTACCACCAAATCAAGATGGCGGAGTCCGACCAAGCCGCAACGACATTTACCACACTATACGGCCCCTTCTGTTTCAACACAATGCCTTTTGGGCTCAAAAACGCCGGTGCAACATATCAGCGCATGATTCAGACATGTCTGGAGAAACAGATCGGCAAAACAGTAGAGGCATACGTAGATGATGTGGTCGTCAAAACCAAACACGTCGGCTCTCTAATAGACGACTTGAGGCTCACATTCGACAACCTCCGGACATACGACATCAAGCTCAATCCGGAAAAATGCATTTTCGGCGTACCGGCCGGAAAGCTCCTAGGCTTCATTGTCTCTAGTAGAGGAATTGAAGCTAATCTGGCCAAAATCCGAGCTTTGTCACAGTTGGCTACCCAACAGACCTCAAACAAATCCAGAAATTAATTGGATGTGTGGCGGCTCTAAGCCGCTTTATCTCCCGCTTAGGAGAAAAGGCATTACCCCTTTATCACCTCCTTCGGCGCACCGAACACTTCGAGTGGACGGACGCTGCCACAGCCGGATTGGAAGAAATAAAAGCCATACTGGCAACCAACCCAATCCTGGTCGCGCCAAACATTGGCGAACCAATGCTGTTATACATTGCGGCAACTCATCAGGTCGTAAGCGCAGTGCTCGTCGTCGAATGAGAAGCGGACGGACATAAATTCCCTCTTCAAAAGCCGGTATATTATGTATCCACTGTCCTCACTCCATGCAAATCACGGTACCCACATTATCAAAAGATAGCCTATGCGGTATTCATGGCATCCCCAAAGCTACGACACTACTTTCAAGAGTGTTCGATTACAGTAGCCTCGGAAGTGCCACTTAATGACATTATAAACAACCACGACGCCACAGGCCAGATTGCCAAATGGGCCATTGAGCTCCTCCCGTTCGACATAACATACAAACCTCGGCGAGCCATTAAATCGCAAGTATTGGCTGACTTTGTCGCCGAATGGACGGAAGCCAAACTCACTAAAGAGTACGACGCATACTCCAATTGGATCATGCACTTCGATGGCTCCAAAATGCTGGCTGGTCTGGGGGCTGGCGTCGTCCTGACGTCCCCAACCGGAGATATAGTTCAATACGTACTGTAGATACTGTATACAGACTCCAACAACGCAGCCGAATACGAAGCCCTGTTACATGGTCTTCGGATGGCAGTTTCCATGGGCATTCAATGCCTGGAGGTGCGTGGGCATTCGAACCTCGCAATATCCCAAATAAATGGAGACTTCGATGCCAAGGATCCGAAGATGGCGGCCTATCAAAACGCCGTCCTAAAGATGTTAGCTCGGTTCGAGGGGCTCGAATTTCACCATGTGGCTCAGGAAAACAATCAGGCGGCGGATATCCTTGTCCGCATCAGTGCAAAACGCGATGCGGTTCCCCCAACATCTTTTTGGAGAGGTTGTTTAAGCCATCCGTGGTATGGGAAGGGGACACCAGTAACAATAGTCTGGACCCGGCCAAAATGCCCGATATCGAACACTCTGACATAATCGGAGGCTCTGCCACCGAAATAACACCTTCAGCCCACGTAATAATGGCCATCATTGCCCCGTGGATAGAACCATTCCTGGCCTACCTAACTAGGCAGGAACTTCCCGAGGACCAAAATGAGGCACGCTGCATAGTGCGGCGATCTAAAGCCTACAGGGTCCACGAGGGAGAGCTGTATAAAAAAAGCACTACGGAGTCCTTCAAAGGTGCATCTCTGAAGAGGAAGGGCGGAAGCTTTTGGCAGAAATTCACGCCGGACTCGGCAGCCACCACGCCGCAGCCCAGGCCCTTGTAAGAAAGGCCTTCCGTACAGGTTTTTATTGGCCGACGGCCCGGGCAGACGCATAGGACTTGGTCCAACGCTGCGTCGGTTGCTAGCTTTTTGCAAACCAAAGCCATATGCCACCCACCGCCCTCCAAACAATCCCCATTACCTAGCCTTTCGCGGTCTGGGGGCTTGACATGGTTGGACCCCTTAAAGGGGGAACCCATAAGAAAAAATACTTACTGGTCATGGTGGATAAATTCACCAAATGGATAGAAGCCAAACCTATTAAAACAGCTGAATCTAGACCAGTGATAGACTTCATATCCGGGGTTGTACACCATTATGGCGTCCCCCACAGCATCATCACTGACAACGACACGAACTTCACGGCCGACGAGGTAAAACTCTGGTGCAGCAACATGGGCATCAAGCTCGATTATGCTTCCGTCTATCACCCACAAACCAACGGCCAAGTCGAGCGAGCAAATGGTCTTATCATGAGCGGCATTAAACCCAGATTAGTGCGCTCCTTAAAGGAGTCTAACATGCACTGGGTAGAGGAGCTCGACTCCGTACTCTGGGGGCTGCTGACCACGCCGAATCGTACTACCGGATATACACCCTTCTTTATGGTGTACGGCGCAGAGGCAGTTCTGCCCTACGACATAATTCATGACTCACCTTGAGTGCACATGTACGAAGAAAGAGAAGCCGAGCTCGATCGGCAGGACAGTCTGGACACCCTGGAGGAGGAGCGCGACGTGGCAAAAGCCCGTTCCGCATTCTATCAGCAACAGGCTCGCAGATACCAAAGCTGAGAAGTACGGGCCAAAACTTATAACGTTGGCGAGTTAGTCCTACACCTGCCGGAGAAGAAAAAGACCAAGCTCGAGCCCAAATTGGAAGGTCCCTTCATTATTGACCAAGTTCTGACCGGTGGAGCGTACCGTCTGCGGGATGCATCGAATAATCGACTTGAGCTGAACCCATGGAACGCCGCCAGGCTCCGAAGATTCTACGCCTAGCGCCGGACTCTATGTCCGTCTCCTTCCTCTGTCCATTTTTTGCATATACATTATCTGTCCTTTTATCTTTCTTTCTTTTTATTCTTTCTCAAGGCCTTCAAGGGCCAACTTGTGCCTCGCTTGCACACTATAGACGCGCTAACCGCGCTCATTATACCTGGGGGCTTCTTACACAGAAGCTTAATTATCTATCCGGGCTTCATGCCCCACACATGTGTTATTCTTCTGCATGTACCTTTTCTTTGCCATTATATGCATCGATATGACTTAAGTTTTGGCCAAGCTGGGTTGCCTGGCTCTTGTATTTATGCCCTACGTTCCCGTTAATTCGGCTAGGGCATAAGGGGAGCACCTCTGCGATTGTTACTGCCGAATCAGCCGGATGTGTACCTCAGACTGGGTGAAGCCGAAAGCTAGCATTCTTAAGGGAATATTCGGTTGGTGAACAAAAGATGATTCTTATTTATTTTCCATATGTGCCCCCAGATGTTTTTGCCTGCATTTCCTATTGCAGTCCGGACATGCACTTTAGGGCATGCGTACCCAGGGAAAGGAACCCCTAACGGAACTATTCTCCCTGGAAGATGTTTCTTACTACCCATGTAATATAACATAACTAGTTGGGTACTTGTCTGTTCAAGCACTAATGACCCCTATGCCTGGTCTCCACGCATACCCCGGTTCTTATATAACTGAGCGGGTATTCGGACACACTCCGGACTATCGGGTCCCGAGGTTGAAGCAAAAAGGTCCGCCATGACAAATGATTTACAATCCGGCTAGAAGGCATTATACATGTCACTTTAATTACATAGACATGTAGACTGACTAAATTCCTCTTCTATACCATCCAACAGGCTATCTAGCCTACAATCCTATTGGGAATATTTTGCGGCTAATTCTACTTGCCCATACACTAAGCTAACATGGATCTCTTTCCCATCGGGCCCCACAAGTCTGACCTTGGCCATGTGGTTTGGGTCAGTCTTGGTATACCGCGTCTTCACCATGGCCCAGGCTTTCCTGGCACCTTGATGGCAGGTTGATATCTTCCATAGTCGGAAGCGCCGCCGTGATCCCTTGAGCTTCTCCGCAAGCTCTCCAATGCCTTCTGGTAGGGAGACGGATGGCCACAAGGCCTTGGCAATACCTTGCATCACCTGCTGAACTTGTTCGTGCAGTTGTGAGAGCTCGGATAGAAGATCACCCGCAGACGCGGGCATCTCCTCCGCTGGACGACCCGTTAGCATACCTGCAAACATAACTCTGTTAGCCAGATTCTCCGCCACACCCTTTTTAATGGTTCGTTCAAGCACTTACTGAAAATGCCGCGTCGAAGCCGCTTATTCTCCTTCTCGGAGTCCGCAAGCTAGGCTCGAACATGTTTCAGTTCCACGCTCAGCTTGGTATTGGCGTCTTGGAGATTGTTTTTCTCTCGCCTGACCACAGTCAGCATGTGTTCACCAGCCTTTAGCTGTCGTACGACATGCTGGTCCTCCGAATTCTCTCTGGATTCATCTGCAATATCTATTGTTAGATCTGCAACCATGCCGCACGCTATATGGTACCTATAATTCTTTGAAACAAATGTTACCAGCTGAGGACTTTTTAGGTTCCTTCAATGCGGCAACGGTGGCCCGAAGTTGGGTCTTGCATTCCTCCAGCTCCTGTGACAGTCGAGTATTCTTCTCTGTAAGAACCTGCACAATAGATGATCCTTAAATTAGTTCTGCTAACTGTTTCAAGTCTCAGGGGCTACTGATACATATAATTGTCAGATTTGCTTACCCGTACATCCCTTACATACTGGTCCGTGGCTCTGGCTAGACCATTTTGAGCAGCATGGAGGTACGCGTCTCCAGAATTGAAGGCATCAAACGCCTCTGGTGAGAAGCCAGCGTCATAGAGTATGGCCCGACGACGCCTATGATTCATGGCGCTCTCCACTTCTGAATTTGTAGCGGATAGTATATCCGCATCCTCTGTAGGGGGAGTATCCGGCGTCCGCCCCATGTCGGCTTCCGCTTCTATGTCTGGCCCCGGAGCCCGACTGGTGGAAGCATGATCGGCAGCCTCACCAGACATATTCCGGCGAGCATTTTTTATGTTAAAGAAACATGGACGTCATTACATTTCGAGAAAGACGACAACCACGGAGCGGGGTTTTTGTCATACCTCTGCACCGGCGTCTCCGTCCTGACCGCCTTCCTTTTTGGCCTACCCGGCCTCTTGTTGACGAGTTGCTGCGGGTTCGGCACGGTGTCCCGAATGCCTTCCCTGTAAAACACCATATGTATATGGTAGGTGAAGTGTCTAAAAGGGGATCCTAGTTTTCGGAGTTGGGATTTTGGTTTTTCTTACAAGCGACACAGGGAGCAGTCCGGGATAGTCGGCCGTAATGGCCACCATGGCGTCATCACAACTCAATTGATAGAACTATCGGTCTATCAGCTCCACGAATATGTCCGGATCTTCTTCGAGTCCGGGACCGAGGGCCCGGTCGGGGTCCTCTGGTTGTGGGGATGGACTGTTGACCTCCTTTATGGCTTTTCGCAGTTCCTGCCGTAAAATGGCAGGGTGAGTACCTGCAACAAAGAATGCGGGAAGAATGGAAGTAAGGAGATATAACTCACCCAGCTTGGAGGGTTGTACATGGAGAATCCATCCCGTGGTTTCATGCAGATGAACTCCTCTTCCTCTCCCTTGAACAGCTCGGACATGATTTTTGCTAAAGCAGCAGCGTTGTCCGGACCCTTGCGTCCGAATAGGTGGCATTGTCTTCCCCGTTAAAACACCACAGGGGGTGCCCTCGATATTGAAGTGGCTGTACTCCCCGCATTATGCATATTGACATAACCTCGATTATTGTCAATCCTGATTGAGCCAGCGCTTTGATCCGGTTCATCAGGTAAAGGACTTCTCCGTTGTCTTCCTCCTGGGGGCTCTGAGGGCGCCAGCTTCGGCATTTCTTCAGAGGAGCATTGTTGAACTCAGGTAGACCCCGCCGAATAGGGTCTGGAAGGGGGTCGTCCTCCATATAAAACCATTCCGAAGGCCAGTCCTCGGACGTCTTCTTCGGAGTATCAGATAGGTATCCAGTTTCGGCGATGCGCCATATTTCGGCTCCGCCCACTTGATAAAGTGACCCCTCCTGTGTGCGGGGGATGAGGCAAAGTAACCTTTTCCACAGCTCGAAATGAGCCTCGCAGCCCAGGAATAAGTCGCAGAGGGCAACATAGCTGGCGATGTGTAATATGGAGGCCGGGGTAAAATTATGCAGTTGGAGGCCGTAAAACTCCAGGAGCCCGCGGAGGAACGGATGAATTGGAAATCCAAGTCCCCTTAATAAGTAAGGAACAAGGCATACCCGCTCCCCGTGGAGGGGCTGGGGAAGCCCTCCGCTTGCTCCCCGCCATTGTAGGTGGCGAGCCCGGCTCGGACGGGAACCATATACGCTGGAGGGAGAAATCCCTTAGTCTGTAGTTCGACTAATCGACTGTGTGGGATAGCACACCTCTCCCAATCACCGGGCTTAGGGCTACAGGGGAGGGAGGAGGAGCTGCGGAGGCCGGCCATGTTGGAATGGATTTTTCCGAAGCACGCTCCGATGGATTCTCGCTGGGGGAGGATGGTATGGATTGGATCTAAGAATCCCCATCCCTTTAATAGACAATTTATTTATCTGGCTAGGGGGGCGAATGTAAAAACGCCCTGGCTCCTCGTATTCATTCGACGCGTGGAAGATAGCCCTTATTGGGCGCAGAAGCCAAGAGGTCCAACATTTATGGGGATGGACACTGCCTAATAAACATTCAAAATTTGGAGAAGAACCCGCCTTGCAATGCCGAAGACAATACTGCGCGTCGGACTCATCGTCATTGAAGCCTGGTTCGGGGGCTACCGAGGGAGTCCTGAATTAGGGGGTATCCGGACAACCGGATTATATCCTTTGGTCGGACTGTTGGACTATGAAGATACAACATTGAAGACTTCGTCCCGTGTCCGGATGGGACTCTACTTGGCGCGGAAGGCAAGCTAGGCAATACGGATATGTATATCTCCTCCTTTGTAACCGACCTTGTGTAACCCTAGCCCCCTCTAGTGTCTATATAAACCGGAGGGTTTTAGTCCGTAGGACAACATACAATCATACCATAGGCTAGCTTCTAGGGTTTAGCCTCTCCGATCTCACGGTAGATCAACTCTTGTACTACTCATATTATCAAGAATAATCAAGCAGGACGTAGGGTTTTACCTCCATCAAGAGGGCCCGAACCTGGGTAAAACATCGTGTCCCCTGCCTCCTGTTACCATCCGCCTTAGACGCACAGTTCGGGACCCCCTACCTGAGATCCGCCGGTTTCGACACCGACAGTGATCATGACGGTGCTTCGGAGATGGAGATCACAAGCACAAGATGATGATGGCCATATCATATCACTTATATTGATTGCATGTGATGTTTATCTTTTATGCATCTTATTTTGCTTTGTTTGATGATAGCATTATAAGATGATCTCTCACTAAATTTCAAGATAAAAGTGTTCTCCCTGAGTATGCACCGTTGCCAAAGTTCGTCGTGCCCAGACACCACATGATGATCGGGTGTGATTACGTCCATCTACAACGGGTGCAAGCCAGTTTTGCACACGCGGAATACTTAGGTTAAACTTGACGAGCCTAGCATATGCAGATATGGCCTCGGAAAACTGAGACCGAAAGGTCGAGCGTGAATCATATATTAGATATGATCAACATAGTGATGTTCACCATTGAAAACTACTCCATTTCACGTGATGATCGGTTATGGTTTAGTTGATTTGGATCACGTGATCACTTAGATGATTAGAGGGATGTCTATCTAAGTGGGAGTTCTTAAGTAATATGATTAATTGAACTTACATTTATCATGAAATTAGTACCTGATAGTATTTTGCATGTCTATGTTTGTTGTAGATAGATGGCTCGTGCTGTTGTTCCGTTGAATTTTAATGTGTTCCTTGAGAAAGCAAAGTTGAAAGATGGTGGTAGCAATTACACGGACTAGGTCCGTAACTTGAGGATTATCCTCATTGCTGCATAGAAGAATTATGTCCTGGAAGCACTGCTAAGTGCCAAACCTGCTGCAGGAGCAACATCAGATGTTATGAACACCTAGCAAAGCAAAGCTGATGACTACTCGATAGTTCAGTATGCCATGCTTTACGGCTTAGAACCGGGACTTCAACGACATTTTGAACGTCATCGAGCATATGAGATGTTCCAGGAGTTGAAGTTAATATTTCAAGCAAATGCCCGGATTGAGAGATATGAAGTCTCCAATAAGTTCTATAGCTGCAAGATGGAGGAGAATAGTTCTTTCAGTGAGCATATACTCAAAATGTTTGGGTATCATAATCACTTGACTCAACTGGGAGTTAATCTTCCTGTTGATAGTGTCATTGACGGAGTTCTTCAATCACTGCCACCAAGCTATAAGAGCTTCGTGATGAACTATAATATGCAAGGGATGACTAAGACAATTCCCAAGCTCTTTGCAGTGCTAAAGGCTACGGAGGTAGAAATCAAAAAGGAGCATCAAGTGTTGATGGTCAATAAGACCGCCCGTTTTAAGAAAAAGGGCAAAGGGAAGAAGAAGGGGAACTTCAAGAAGAACAACAAACAAGTTGCTGCTCAGGAAAAGAAACCTAAGTCTGGACCTAAGCCTGAGACTGAGTGCTTCTACTGCAAATAGACTAGTCACTAGAAGCGGAACTGCCCCAAGTATTTGGCGGATAAGAAGGATGGCAAGGTGAACAAAGGTATATGTGATATACATGTTATTGATGTGTACCTTACTAATGCTCACAGTAGCACCTGGGTATTTGATACTGGTTCTGTTGCTAATATTTGCAACTCGAAACAGGGACCACGGATTAAGCGAACACTGGTTAAGGACAAGGTGACAATGCGTGTGGGAAATGGTTCCAAAGTTGATGTGATCGCCATCGGCACACTACCTCTACATCTACCTTCAGGATTAGTTTTAGACCTAAATAATTGTTATTTGGTGCCAGCGTTGAGCATGAACATTATATCTGGATCTTGTTTAATGCGAGACGGTTATTCATTTAAATCTGAGAATAATGGTTGTTCTATTTATATGAGTAATACCTTTTATGGTCATGCACCCTCGAAGAGTGGTCTATTTTTAATGAATCTCGATAGTAGTGATACACATATTCATAATGTTGAAGCCAAAAGATGTAGAGTTGATAATGATAGTGCAACTTATTTGTGGCACTGCCGTTTAGGTCATATTGGTATAAAGTGCATGAAGAAACTCCATACTGATGGACTTTTGGAATCACTTGATTATGAATCACTTGGTACTTGCGAACCATGCCTCATGGGCAAGATGACTAAAATGCCGTTCTCCGGAACTATGGAGCGAGCAACTGATTTGTTGGAGTCATACATACTGATATATGTGGTCTAATGAATGTTGAGGCCCGCGGCAGGTATTGTTATTTTCTCACCTTCACAGATGATTTAAGCAGATATGGGTATATCTACTTAATGAAACATAAGTCTGAAACATTTGAAAAGTTCAAAGAATTTCAGAGTGAAGTTGAAAATCATCGTAACAAGAAAATAAAGTTTCTACAATCTGATCATGGAGGAGAATATTTGAGTTACGAGTTTGGTCTACATTTGAAACAATGCGGAATAGTTTCACAACTCACGCCACCCGGAACACCACAGCGTAATGGTGTGTCCGAACGTCCTAATCGTACTTTACTAGATATGGTGCGATCTATGATGTCTCTTACTGATTTACTGTTATCATTTTGGGGTTATGCTTTAGAGACGGCCGCATTCATGTTAAATAGGGCACCATCAAAAATCCGTTGAGACGACACCTTATGAATTACGGTTTGGCAAGAAACCAAAGTTGTTGTTTCTTAAAGTTTGGGGATGCGATGCTTATGTGAAAAAGCTTCAACCTGATAAGCTCGAACCCAAATCGGAGAAATGTGTCTTCATAGGATACCCAAAGGAAACTGTTGGGTACACCTGCTATCACAGATCCGAGGGCAAGACATTCATTGCTAAGAATGGATCCTTTCTAGAGAAGGAGTTTCTCTTGAAAGAAGTGAGTGGGAGGAAAGTAGAACTTGATGAGGTAACTGTACCTGCTGCCTTATTGGAAAGTAGTTCATCACAGAAACCGGTTTGTGTGACGTCTACACCAATCAGTGAGGAAGTTAATGATGATGATCATGAAACTTCAGATCAAGTTGTTACTGAACCTCATAGGTCAAGCAGAGTAAGATCCGCACCAGAGTGGTACGGTAATCCTATTCTGGAGGTTATGTTGCTAGACCATGATGAACCTACAAACTATGAAGAAGCGACGGTGAGCCCAGATTCCGCAAAATGGCTTGAAGCCATGAAATTTGAGATGGGATCCATGTATGAGAACAAAGTGTGGACTTTGGTTGACTTGCCCGATGATCGGCAAGCCATCGGAAATAAATGGATCTTCAAGAAGAAGACTGATGCTGATGGTAATGTTACTGTCTATAAAGCTCAACTTGTTGCAAAAGGTTTTTGACAAGTTCAAGGGATTGACTACGATGAGACCTTCTCACCCGTAGCGATGCTTAAGCCTGTCCGAATCATGTTAGCAATTGCCGCATTTTATGATTATAAAATTTGGCAAATGGATGTCAAAACTGCATTCCTGAATGGATTTCTGAAGAAGAGTTGTATATGATGCAACCGGAAGGTTTTGTCGATCCAAAGGGAGCTAACAAAGTGTGCAAGCTCCAGCGACCCATTTATGGACTGGTGCAAGCCTCTCGGAGTTGGAATAAACGTTTTGATAGTGTGATCAAAGCATATGGTTTTATACAGACTTTTGGAGAAGCCTGTATTTACAAGAAAGTGAGTGGGAGCTCTATAGCATTTCTGATATTATATGTGGATGACATATTGTTGATTGGAAATGATATAGAATTTCTGGATAGCATAAAAGGATATTTTAATAAGAGTTTTTCAATGAAAGACCTAGGTGAAGCTGCTTATATATTGGGCATCAAGATCTATAGAGATAGATCGAGACGCTTAATTGGACTTTCACAAAGCACATACCTTGACAAAGTTTTGAAGAAGTTCAAAATGGATCGACCAAAGAAAGGGTTCTTGCCTGTGTTACAAGGTGTGAAGTTGAATAAGACTCAATGCCCGACCACTGCAGAAGATAGAGAGAAAATGAAAGATGTTCCCTATGCTTCAAAAATAGGCTCTATCATGTATGCAATGCTGTGTACCAGACCTGATGTGTGCCTTGCTATTAGTTTAGCAGGGAGGTACCAAAGTAGTCCAGGAGTGGATCACTGGACAGCGGTCAAGAACATCCTGAAATACCTGAAAAGTACGAAGGATATGTGTCTCGTTTATGGAGGTGACAAATAGCTCGTCGTAAATGGTTACATCGATGCAAGTTTTGACACTGATCCGGACGATTCTAAATCGCAAACTGGATACGTGTTTTTAATAAACGGTGGAGCTGTCAGTTGGTGCAGTTCTAAACAAAGCGTCGTAGCGGGATCTACATGTGAAGCAGAGTACATAGCCGCTTCGGAAGCAGCAAATGAAGGAGTCTGGATGAAGGAGTTCATATCCGATCTAGGTGTCATACCTAGTGCATCGGGTCCAATGAAAATCTTTTGTGACAATACTGGTGTAATTGCTTTAGCAAAGGAATCTAGATTTCACAAGAGAACCAAGCACATCAAGAGACGCTTCAACTCCATCCGGTATCAAGTCCAGGTGGGAGACATAGAGATTTGCAAGATACATACAGATCTGAATGTTGCAGACCCATTGACTAAGCCTCTTCCACGAGTAAAACATGATCAACACCAAGGCTCCATGTGTGTTAGAATCATTACTATGTAATCTAGATTATTGACTCTAGTGCAAGTGGGAGACTGAAGGGAATATGCCCTAGAGGCAACATTAAAGTTATTATTTATTTCCTTATATCATGATAAATGTTTATTATTCATGCTAGAATTGTATTAACCGGAAACAAGATACATGTGTGAATACATAGACAAACAGAGTGTCACTAGTATGCCTCTACTTGACTAGCTCGTCGATTAAAGATGGTTATGTTTCCTAGCCATAGACAAAGAGTTTTCATTTGATTAACAGGATCACATCATTAGGAGAATAATGTGATTGACTTGACCCATTCCGTTAGCTTAGCACTTGATCGTTTAGTTTGTTGCTATTGCTTTCTTCATGACTTATACATGTTCCTACGACTATGAGATTATGCAACTCCCGTTTACCGGAGGAACACTTTGTGTGCTACCAAACATCACAACGTAACTGGGTGATTATAAAGGTGCTCTACAGGTGTCTCCGAAGGTACTTGTTGGGTTGGAGTATTTCGAGATTAGGATTTGTTACTCCGATTGTCGGAGAGGTATCTCTGGGCCCACTCGGTAATATACATCACTTAAGCCTTGCAAGCATTGCAACTAATGATTTAGTTGCGCGATGATGTGTTACGGAATGAGTAAAGAGACTTGCCGGTAACGAGATTGAACTAGGTATTGAGATACCGACGATCGAATCTCAGGCATGTAACATACCGATGACAAAAGGAACAACGTATGTTGTTATGCGGTTTGACCGATAAAGATCTTCGTAGAATATGTAGGAGCCAATATGAGCATTCAGGTTCTGCTATTGGTTATTGACCGGAGATGTGTCTCGGTCATGTCTGCATAGTTCTCGAACCCGTAGGGTCCGCACGCTTAAAGTTCGATGACAGTTATATTATGAGTTTATGGTTTTTGATGTACTGAAGGTAGTTCGGAGTCCCGGATGTGATCATGGACATGATGAGGAGTCTCGAAATGTTCAAGACATAAAGGTCGATATATTGGACGACTATATTTGGATACCGGAATGGTTCCGGGTGAGATCGGGATAATACCGGAGCACCGGGAGGTTATCGGGACCTCCCGGGAGGTATATGGGCCTTAATGGGCTTTAGTAGAAAGGAGGGGAAAGGAGAAAGGGAGGGGGCGCCCCCCAAGCCCAATCCGAATTGGGAGGGGGGCCGGCCCCCCTTTCCTTCCCCCCTCCTTCCTCTTCCTTCCCTCTCCCTCTCCAAATAGGAAAAGGAGGAGTCCTACTCCCCTCGGGCGCGCCTCCTCCCCTTGACCGGCCCTCTCCTCCCCTCCTTTATATACGGAGGAGAGGGGCACCCCGTAGACACACCAATTGATCTCTTGAATCTTTTAGCCATGTGCGGTGCCCCTCTCCACCATAGTCCACCTCGATATTATTGTAGCGGTGCTTAGGCGAAGCCCTCCGACGGTAGAACATCAATATCGTCACCACGCCGTCGTGCTGACGGAACTCTCCCTCAAAGCTCGGCTGGATCAGAGTTCGAGGGACGTCATCGAGTTGAACGTGTGCAGAACTCGGAGGTACCGTGTGTTCGGTACTTGATCGGTCGGATCGTGAAGACGTACGACTACATCAACCGTGTTGTGCTAACGCATCTGCTTTCGGTCTACGAGGGTACGTGGACACACTTTCCCCTCTCGTTGCTATGCATCACCATGATCTTGCGTGTGCATAGGATTTTTTTTGAAATTACTACGTTCCCCAACAAATATGACCTAAACGGCAGTGCCATAAATAAGTTGCACTATCATTATCAACTCTGGATCTTTTGGCTTCAATACTATGAACATGTGTATCACTACTATCAAGATTTAGTAAAAATAGACCACTCATTAAGGGTGCATGACCATAAAAGATATTACTCATATAAATAGAACAACCATTATTCTCGGATTTAAATGAATATCACATTAAACAAGATCCAGATATAATGTTCATGCTCAACGCTGGCACCAAATAACAATTATTTAGGTCTAAAACTAATCCGAAGGTAGATGTAGAGGTAGCGTGCCGATGGCGATCATATCGACTTTGGAACCATTTCCCACGCTCATCTTCACCTTGTCCTTAGACAATCTTCGCTTAATTCGTAGCTCCTATTTCGAGTTGCAAATGTTAGCAACTGAACCAGTATCAAATACCCAGGCACTACTGCAAGCATTAGTAAGGTACACATCAATAACATGTATATCAAATATACCTTTCACTTTGCCATCCTTCTTCTCTGCCAAATACTTGGGGTAGTTCCGCTTCCAGGGAGAGTATCGTCTACGTACCCTCGTAGACCGTAAGCGGAAGCGTTATGACAACGCGGTTGATGTAGTCGTACGTCTTCACGATCGATCTAGTACCGAAGATATGGCACCTCCACGATCTGCACACGTTCGGCTTGGTGACGTCCCGCGAACTCACGATCCAGTAGAGCTTCGAGGGAGAGCTTCGTCAGCATGACAGCGTGATGATGGTGATGATGTTGCTATCGGAATAGGGCTTCGCCTAGGCACCACTAAGATATTACCGAGGTGGATTATGCTGGAGGGGGGGCACCACACACGGCTAAAGATCAATGATCAACTTGTGTGTCCATGGGGTGCCCACTCCCCCGTATATAAAGGAGTGGAGGAGGGGGAGGGGGCCGGCCTCTCTAGGCACGCCCCAAGGGATTCCTACTCCCACCGGGAGTAGGATTCCCCCTTCCCTTTGTTGGTTCTAGGAGAGAAGGAAGGACGAGGAAGAATGAAGGAACGGGGGGCCGCCCCCCTCCCAATTCGGATTGGGCTCGGGGGGGGGGGGCGCCCCCTCCTTTGCTTCTTTTCCCTATCTTCCACTAAGGCCCAATAAGGCCCATATACCTCCCGGGGGGTTCCGGTAACCTCCGGGTGCTCCCGTATACTCCCGTTTTCACCCGGAACCATTCCGATGTCCAAACATAGGCTTCTAATATATCAATCTTTACATCTCAACCATTTCGAGACTCCTCGTCATGTCCATGATCAAATCCGAGACTCCGAACTACCTTTGGTACATCAAAACACATAAACTCGTAATACCGATCGTCACCGAACGTTAAGCGTGCGGACCCTACGGGTTCGAGAACTATGTAGACATGACCGAGACATGTATCCGGTCAATAACCAATAGCGGGACCTGGATGCTCATATTGGTTCCTACATATTCTACGAAGATCTTTATCGGTCAAACCGCATAACAACATGCGTTGTTCCCTTTGTCATCGGTATGTTACTTGCGTGAGAATCGATCGTCGGGCATATTTCCTTCAACGCCTCCATGCTTTCATTTTTGAACCGGGGAGGAACCGATTCATCTTCTTCTTCTTCGGAGGTCCAACTATAGTGCCCCTCATCCCCATAGGACTTGGGGTTTGCGATAAGATCAACAACATAGCTCTCTCCTTCAGAGTCTTGGGAAGACATATTTTCATATCTACGCAGAAAACAACAAGAAAAGAGAATAGAGGATTTCTCTGCGATACGGTGATCAACAGGTTCGGGAAGCCTATATAGATTTTTTATCTTGGAGGACAACCATATGGGAGAAGAACAGAGTATGGGAGGTGTCCTAGGTGGGCACAACCAGGGGACGCTTCCTGGGAGTTTCTTTATTTCCAAAATTCTAAAATATTCCAAAAACTGATAAAATATATTTTTGCGGATTTTTCGAAGTCCGTTTACTTTCTGGAGTGTTTCGGAAGGACTCTTTTATGTGTTCTTTCGGTGTCATGGTTTGGATAGTATTACTTTCAACATTAATAGGCATACCTGAGATATAATGCTTTATTTGTTGCCCATTGACAACCTTCGGGTTAGTACCTTCGGAGTTATTTATTTTGATGGCTCCAGACCAGTAAACCTCCTCGAGGACATATGGGCCTTCCCATTTTGAGAGGAGCTTTCCTGCAAAAAAACTAAAATGGGAGTTGTACAAAAGAACATACTCTCCGACTTTAAACTCATGCTTTTGGATTCTTTTGTCATGCCATCTTTTAACTTTTTCTTTGAATAACTATGCACTTTCATAAGCTTGGGTTCTCCACTCATCTAAAGAGCTAATACCAAATAACCTCTTTTCACCAGCAAGATTGAAATCATAATTGAGTTCTTTAACTGCCCAATATGCTTTATATTCTAACTCAAGAGGCAAATGACAAGCTTTTCCATAAACCATTTTATATGGAGACATGCCCATAGGATTTTTATAAGTTGTTCTGTAAGCCCAAAGTGCATCATCTAATTTCTTAGACCAATTCTTCCTGGACCTATTGACAGTCTTTTGCAATATTAATTTTATTTTCTCTATTGCTAAGTTCAACTTGACCACTAGACTGAGGATGATAAGGTGATGCAATTCTATGGTTAACATCATACTTGGCCAGCATTTTACGGAAAGCACCATGAATAAAAGTGTGAACCACCATCAGTCATTAAATACCTAGGGACTCCAAACCTTGGGAAAATAACTTCCTTAAGCATTTTAATAGAGGTGTTGTGATCAACACTACTAGTTGGAATGGCTTCTACCCATTTAGTAACATAATCAACAACCAACCAAAATATGTGTATACCCATTAGAGGAAGGAAAAGGTCCCATGTAATCAAATCTCCAAACATCAAATGGTTCAACAGCAGGTGAATAATTCATAGGCATTTCTTGACGCTTACTGATATTACCTATTCTTTGACATTCATCACAAGAAGAGACAAACTTACGGGCATCCTTGAAGAGAGTAGGCCAATAAAATCCAGATTGCAATACCTTATGAGCAGTTCTATCTCTAGCATGATGCCCTCCATAAGCTTCGGAGTGACATTTCTGTAGGATTTGTCCCTGTTCATGCTCAGGTACACGACGTCTAATAATACAATCTACTCCTTCTTTATAAAGATGTGGGTCATCCCAAAAGTAATGTCTTAAATCATAGAAGAATTTTTTCTTTTGTTGATATGTAAAGCTAGGTGGTAAATATTTAGCAACAATATAATTAGCATAGTCAGCATACCAAGGAGTACTATTAGCAACATTTATTGCAGCTAACTGTTCATTAGGAAAGCTATCATCAATAGGTAGTGGGTCATCAAGCACATTTTCAAGCCTAGATAAGTTATCAACTACTGGGTTCTCAGCTCGTTTTCTATCAATGATGTACAAATCAAATTCCTATAACAAGAGAACCCAACGAATAAGTCTAGGTTTGGCATCTTTCTTTTCCATAAGATATTTAATAGCAGCATGGTCTATGTGAACAATTACTTTGGAATCAACAATATAAGGTCTAAATTTATCACAAGCAAACACCACTGCTAAGAATTCTTTTTCAGTAGTAGCATAATTTCTTTGAGCACTGTCTAGAGTCTTACTAGCATAATGAATAACATTAAGTTTCTTATCAACTCTTTGTCCTAGAACAGCATAATCACTAGCATTACACATAATTTCAAAAGGCAAGTTCCAATCAGGTGGTTGAACAATAGGTGCATACATTAAGGCTTTCTTGAGTGTTTCAAAGGCTTCAAGATAATCATCATCAAAAACAAAAGGAATATCCTTTTGCAAAAGATTAGTAAGAGGCATAGAAATTTTAGAAAAGTCTTTGATAAATATCCTATAGAAACTAGCATGACCTAGGAAACTACGAATATGTTGGTATCCTTAGGACATGGCATTTTCTCAATGGCATCAACCTTAGCTTGGTCTACTTCAATACCTCTTTCAGAAATTTTATGACCCAAGACAATGCCTTCATTAACCATAAAGTGGCACTTCTCCCAATTCAAGATAAGATTTTTTTGTTCACATCTCTGCAAAACTCGCTCAAGATTGCTTAAACAATCATCAAAAGACTTCCCATAAACAGAAAAGTCATCCATGAAAACGTCAACAATCTTTTCACAAAAATCAGATAATATAGCAGTCATACATCTTTGAAAGCTAGCAGGTGCATTACATAAACCAAAAGACATACGTCTATAAGCATAAGTTTCAAATGGACAAGTAAAATTAGTCTTTTCTTGATCAGGTTGAGAAACATGTATTTTTGAAAAGCCAGAATATCCATCAAGGAAGCAAAAGTGTGTGTGCTTTGATAATCTTTCAGGCATTTGATCAATAAAAGGCAAAGGGTAATGATCTGTTCTAGTTGCTTTGTTTAATTTTCTATAATCAATTACCATTCTATAGCCTGTAACAATTCTTTGTGGAATAAGCTCATTCTTATCATTAGGAACAACAATTATACCTCATTTCTTAGGGACACAAAGAACATGACTTACCCATCTACTATCAGCTATGGGATAGATTATACCTGCTTCCAGAAGCTTTAATATTTCCGTTCTTACCACTTCTTCCATCTTCGGATTTAATCGACGTTGGTGATCAACAACGGGTTTAGCATCAAGTTCCA
The DNA here is from genome assembly GCF_002162155.2 of Triticum dicoccoides. Classification (NCBI taxonomy): domain Eukaryota; kingdom Viridiplantae; phylum Streptophyta; class Magnoliopsida; order Poales; family Poaceae; genus Triticum; species Triticum dicoccoides. The sequence goes on along the minus strand of NC_041388.1, from coordinate 395,584,021 downwards.
TATTAATTTTGTGCTGACATTGAGTGGGACTAATGCCCTTTAAATCATCAAGAGTATATCCAATAGCAGCTTGGTGCTTCCTTAGAACTTTCAATAATCTTTCTTCTTCATGTTCTAAAAGGTTAGCACTAATAATAATAGGATATATTTTCTTTTCATCAAGATAAGCATATTTCAAAGTGTCTGGCAATTGTTTCAATTCAAACACAGGATCACCTTTAGGTGGAGGCGGACCTACAAGAGTTTCAATAGGCAAATTGTGTCTAAGTAGAGGACGTTGTTCAAAGAAAATTTTATCTATTTCATTTCTTTCATGCATATGTAAATCATTTTCATGGTCTAGCAAATATTGTCCTAAAGGATCAGTAGGTGGAACAGCAATAGAAGCAAGACCAATTAATTCATCCTTACTAGGCAATTCTTTTTCACGATGATTTCTACTAAACTTGGAAAAATTAAACTCATGAGACTCATCACCAAAGCTAACACCAACAGTTTGTTTCTTGTAATCTATCTTAGCATTAACTGTGTTCAAGAAAGGTCTACCAAAGATAATGGGACAAAAGTCATCTTGTGGGGAACCAAGAACAAGAAAATCAGTCGGGTATTTAATTTTCTCACACAAGACTTCAACATCTCTAATAATCCCAATTGGTGATATGGTGTCTCTATTGGCAAGTTTAATAGTAACATCTATTTCTTCTATCTCAACAGGTGATATGTCTTCCATAATTCTTTCATAATTTCTTCATATAAAGTGTAAGGAATAGCACTCACACTAGCACCCATGTCACATAAACCATGATAACAGTGATCTCCTATTTTAACTGAAATAATAGGCATGCCAACCATAGGTCTATGTTTATCTCTTTTGTCAGGTTTAGCAATTCTAGAAGCTTCTTCATAGAAGTAAATAACATGCACATACATATCTTCTTCTAAGAGATCTTTAACCATAGCAATACTAGGTTCAACTTTAATTTGTTCATCAGGTTTAGGTGTTCTAATATAACTTTTGTTAACCACAGCTGAAATTTTAGCATGTTCCTTTATCCTAACAGGGAAAGGTGGTTTCTTAATATAAGCAGAGGGGACAACTGGATCAACATTATAAAGTATAATTTCTTCTTTAACTAGCACTGGTTTTTTAATTTCTTCTTTAATAGGTGGGTGATATTTAAAACACTTCTCCTTAGGGATTTCAACATGAGTAACAAATGATTCACAAAAGGAGGCAACTATCTTAGAGTCAAGTCCATATTTAGTGCTAAACTTTTCAAAAGCATCGATATCCATAAAAGATTTAACACAATCATATTTAATTTTAATACCTGACTCTTTACCTTCGTCGAGTTCTCAATCTTCAGAGTTGCGTTTAATTCTTTCCAAAAGATCCCACTGGAATTCAATAGCTTTTTCATAAATGAACCAACACAGGAAGTATTAAGCATGGTTTGATCATTACGAGAAAGCCGAGCATAAAAATTCTGAATAATGATTTCTATTGAGAGCTCATGATTGGGGCATGAATATTGTTGGGGAACGCAGTATTCAAAAAATTTCCTACAATCACACAAGATCTATCTAGGGATGCATATCAATGAGAGGGGAGATTGTGTCCACGTACCCTCGTAGACCGAAAGCGGAAGCATTAAGTAACGCGGTTGATGTAGTCGGACGTCTTCGCGATCCAACCGATCAAGTACCAAACGCACAGCACCTCCGCGATCTGCACATGTTCAACTCAATGACGTCCCTAAAACTCTAGATCCAGCTGAGGCCGAGGGAGAGTTTCGTCGGCACGACGACGTGTTGACGGTGATGATGAAGTTACCGACGCAGGGCTTCGCCTAAGCATTACGATAATATGATCGAGGTGGAAACCTATGGAGGGGGGCACCGCACACGGCTAAGATCAACTTGTGTGTCTATGGGGTGCCCCCTCTCCCGTATATAAAGGAGTGGAGGAGGGGGCCGGCCGGCCTCCTATGGCGCGCCCCAAGGGGGGATTCCTACTCCTACTAGGAGTAGGTTTCCCCCTTTCCTAGTCCAACTAGGAGGGGGAAGGAAGGCAAGAGGGAGAGAAAGGAAAGGGGGTCGACCCCCCTCCCAATTCGGATTGGGCTTGGGGGGCGCGCCCCACCTCTTGGCCACTTCCTCCTCTCTTCCATTAAAGCCCATGTAGGCCCATTAAGCCCCCGGGGGGTCCGGTAACCTCCCGGTACTCCGGAAAATGCCCGAACTAATCCGAAACCTTTCCGGTATCCAAACATAACCTTCCAATATATCAATCTTCATGTCTGGACCATTTCGAGACTCCTCGTCATATCTATGATCACATCCGGGACTCCGAACAACCTTCGGTACATCAAATCACATAAACTCATAATACCGATCGTCATTAAATGTTAAGCGTGTGGACCCTACGAGTTTGAGAACTAGGTAGACATGACCGAGACTCATCTCCGGTCAATAACCAATAGCGGATCCTGGATGCTCATATTGGTTCCTACATATTCTATGAAGATATTTATCGGTCAAACCGCATAACAACATACGTTGTTCCCTTTGTCGTCGGTATGTTACTTGCCCGAGATCCGATCGTCGGTGTCATCGTACCTAATTCAATCTCATTACCAACAAGTCTCTTTACTTGTTCCATAATGCAGCATCCCGCAACTAACTCATTAGTCACATTGCTTGCAAGGCTTACAGTGATGTGCATTGCCGAGAGGGCCCACATATACCTCTTCGACAATCGGAGTGACAAATCCTAATCTCGATCTAGGCCAACTCAACAAACACCATCGAAGACACCTGTAGAGCATCTTTATAATCACCCAGTTACATTGTGATGTTTGATAGCACACTAAGTGTTCCTCCGGTATTCGGGAGTTGCATAATCTCATAGTCATAGGAACATGTATAAGTTATGAAGAAAGCAATAGCAATAAACTAAACGATCATAGTGCTAAGCTAACGGATGGGTCAAGTCAATCACATCATTCTCTAATGATGTGATCTCGTTCATGAAATGACAACTCATGTCTATGGCTAGGAAACTTAACCATCTTTGATTAACGAGCTAGTCAAGTAGAGGCATACTAGTGACACTCTGTTAGTCTATGTATTCACACATGTACTAAGTTTCTGGTTAATACAATTCTAGCATGAATAATAAACATTTATCATGATATAATGAAATGTAAATAACAACTTTATTATTGCCTCTAGGGCATATTTCCTTCAGTCTCCCACTTGCACTAGAGTCAATAATCTAGATGACATTGTAATGATTCTAACACCCATGGAGTCTTGGTGCTGATCATGTTTTTCCCATGAGAGAGGCTTAGTCAACAGGTCTGCAACATTCAGATCCGTATGTATCTTGCAAATCTCTATGTCTCTGTCCTTGACTTGATCGCGGATGGAATTGAAGCGTCTCTTGATGTCCTTGGTTCTCTTGTGAAATCTGGATTCCTTTACCAAGGCAATTACACCAGTATTGTACAAAAGATTTTCATTGGACTCAATGCACTAGGTATGACACCTAGTTAGGATATGAACTCCTTCATCCAGACTCCTTCATTTGCTGCTTCCGAAGCAGCTATGTATTCCGCTTCGCACGTAGATCCCATCACGACGCTTTTCTTAGAACTACACCAACTGACAGCTCCACCATTCAATAAAAATTTGTATCCGGTTTGTGACTTAGAGTCATCCAGGTCAGTGTCAAAGCTTGCATCGACGTAATCGTTTACGATGAGCTCTTTGTCACCTCCATAAATGAGAAACATATCCTTAGTCCTTTTCAGGTATTTTAGGATATTCTTGACCGCTGTCCAGTGATCCACTCCTGGATTACTTTGGTACCTCCCTGCTAAACTAATAGCAAGGCACACATCAGGTCTGGTACACAGCATTGCATACATGATAGAACCTATGGACGAAGCATAGGGAATGACTTTCATTTTCTCTCCATCTTCTAAAGTGGTCGGGCATTAAGTCTGACTGAACTTCACACCTTGTAACATAGGCGAGAACCCTTTCTTTGGTTGATCCATTTTGAACTTCTTCAAAACTTGATCAAGGTATGTGCTTTGTTGAAGTCCAATTAAGCGTCTTGATCTATCTCTATAGATCTTGATGCCCAATACATAAGCAGCTTCACCGAGGTCTTTCATTGAAAAATTCTTATTCAAGTATCCTATTATGCTATTTAGAAATTCAGTATCATTTCCAATCAACAATATGTCATCCACATATAATATGAGAAATGCTACAGAGCTCCCACTCACTTTCTTGTAAATACAGGCTTCTCCAAAAGTCTGTATAAAACCATATGCTTTGATCACACTATCAAAGCGTATATTCCAACTCCGAGATGCTTGCACCAGTCCATAAATGGATCGTTGGAGCTTACACACTTTGGTAGCACCTTTTGGATCGACAAAACCTTCTGGTTGCATCATATACAACTCTTCTTTAAGATATCCATTAAGGAATGTAGTTTTGACATCCATTTTCCAAATTTCATAATCATAAAATGTGGCAATTGCTAACATGATTCAGACGGACTTAAGCATCGCTATGGGTGAGAAGGTCTCATCATAGTCAACTCCTTGAACTTGTCGAAAACCTTTCGCAACAAGTCGAGCTTTGTAGACAGTAACATTACCGTCAGCGCCAGTCTTCTTCTTGAAGATCCGTTCATTCACTATGGCTTGCCGATCATCGGGCAAGTCAACCAAAGTCCACACTTTGTTCTCATACATGGATCCCATCTCAGATTTCATGGCCTCAAGCCATTCCGCGAAATCTGGGCTCATCATCGCTTCCTCATAGTTCGTAGGTTCGTCATGGTCAAGTAACATGACCTCCAGAATAGTATTACCATACCACTCTGGTGCGGATCTTACTCTGGTTGACCTACGAGGTTCGGTAGTAACTTGATCAGAAGTTTCATGGTCATCATCATTTGCTTCCTCACTAATTGGTGTAGGAATCACTAGAACTGATTTCTGTGATGAACTACTTTCCAATAAGGGAGAAGGTACAATTACCTCATCAAGTTCTACTTTCCTCCCACTCACTTCTTTCGAGAGAAACTCCTTCTCTAGAAAGGATCCATTCTTAGCAACGAATATCTTGCCTTCGTATCTGTGATAGAAGGTGTACCCAACAGTCTCCTTTGGGTATCCTATGAAGACACATTTCTACGATTTGGGTTCGAGCTTATCAGGTTGAAACTTTTTACATAAGCATCGCAGTCCCAAACTTTAAGAAACGGCAACTTGGGTTTCTTGCCAAACCACATTTCATAAGGTGTTGTCTCAACGGATTTGGATGGTGCCCTATTTAACGTGAATGCAGTTGTCTCTAAAGCATAACCCAAAATGATAGCGGTAAATCAGTAAGAGGCATCATATATCATACCATATCTAATAAAGTGCGGTTACGACGTTCGGACACACCATTACGCTGTGGTGTTCCAGGTGGCATGAGTTGCGAAACTATTCCGCATTGTTTCAAATGAAGACCAAACTCGTAACTCAAATATTCTCCTCCACGATCAGATTAGAAACTTTATTTTCTTGTTACGATGATTTTCCACTTCACTCTGAAATTCTTTGAACTTTTCAAATGTTTCAGACTTATGTTTCATCAAGTAGATATACCCATGTCTGCTCAAATCATCGGTGAAGGTCGGAAAATAACGATACCCACCATGAGCATCAACACTCATCGGACCGGATACATTAGTATGTATCATTTCCAATAAGTCTATTGCTCGTTCCATTGTTCCGGAGAACGGAGTCTTAGTCATCTTGCCCATGAGGCATGGTTCACAAGCATCAAGTGATTCCAAAAGCCCATCACCTGGAGATTCTTCATGCGCTTTACACCAATATGACCTAAACCGTAGTGCCACAAATAAGTTGCACTATCATTGTTAAAATAATATTTTTCGGCTTCAATATTATGAAAATGTGTATCCCTGCTATCAAGATTTAGTAGAAATAGACCCCTCATCAAGGGTGCATGACCATAAAAGATATTACATCATATAAATAGAACAACCATTATTCTCTGATTTAAATGAATAATCGTCTCGCATCAAACAAGATCCAGATATAATTTCATGCTTAACGCTAGCACCAAATGACAATTATCCAGGTCTAAAACTAATCCCGAAGGTAGATGTAGATGTAGCGTGCTGACGGCGATCACATCGACTTTGGAACCATTTCCCACGCGCATCGTCACCTCGTCCTTAGCCAATCTTCACTTAATTCGTAGCCCCTGTTTCGAGTTGCAAATATTAGCAATAGAACCAGTATCAAATACACAGGCGCTACTGCGAGCATTAGTAAGGTACACATCAATAACATGTATATCAAATATACCTTTCACTTTGCCATCCTTCTTATCCGCCAAATACTTGGGGCAGTTCCGCTTCCAGTGACCAGTCCCTTTGCAGTAGAAGCACTCAGTCTCAGGCTTAGGTCCAGACTTGGGATTCTTCACTTGAGCAACGACTTGCTTGTCATTCTTCTTGAAATTCCCCTTCTTCCCTTTGCCCTTCCTCTTGAAACTGGTGGTCTTGTTGACCATCAACACTTGATGCTCCTTCTTGATTTCCACCTCCGCAGGATTTAGCATTGCGAAGAGCTCGGGAATTGTCTTATACATCCCTTGCATATTATAGTTCATCATGAAGCTTTTGTAGCTTGGTGGCAGTGATTTAAGAACTCTATCAATGAAACTATCAATCGGAAGATTAACTCCCAACTGAGTCAAGTGATTGTGCTACCTAGACATTCTGAGTATGTGTTCACTGACAGAACTATTCTCCTCCATTTTGCAGCTATGGAACTTATTGGAGATTTCATATCTCTCAATCCGGGCATTTGCTTGAAGTATTAACTTCAACTCCTGGAACATCTCATATGCTCCATGACGTTCAAAACGTCGTTGAAGTCCTGGTTCTAAGCCATAAAGCATGGCACAGTAAACTATTTATTAGTCATCAGCTTTGCTCTGCCAGGTGTTCATAACATCTGGAGTTGCTCCTGCAGCGGGTTTGGCACCTAGCGGTGCTTCCAGGACGTAATTCTTCTGTGCAGCAATGAGGATAATCCTCAAGTTACGGACCCAGTCTGTGTAGTTGCTACCATCATCTTTCAACTTATCTTTCTCTAGGAACGCATTAAAATTCAACGGAACAACAGCACGGGCCATTTATCTAAAATAACATAGACATGCAAAAATACTATTAGTTACTAAGTTCATGATAAATTAAAGTTCAATTAATCATATTACTTAAGAACTCCCACTTAGATAGACATCCCTCTAATCATCTAAGTGATCACGTGATCCATATCAATTAAACCATGTCCGATCATCACGTGAGATGGAGTAGTTTTCAATGGTGAACATCACTATGTTGATCATATCTACTATATGATTCACGCTCGACCTTTCGGTCCCAGTGTTCCCAGGCCATATCTGCATATGCTAGGCTCGTCAAGTTTAACCCGAGTATTCTGCTTATGCAAAACTGCCTTGAACCCGTTGTATGTGAACGTAGAGCTTATCACACCCGATCATCACGTGGTGTCTCGGCACGACGAACTGTAGCAACGGTGCATACTCAGGGAGAACAGTTATACCTTGAAATTTTGTGAGAGATCATCTTATAATGCTACCTCCGTACTAAGCAGAATAAGATGCATAAAGGATAAACATCACATGCAATCAATATAAGTGATATGATATGGCCATCATCATGTTGTGCCTTTGATCTCCATCTCCAAAGTACCGTCATGATCACCATTGTCACCGGCTTGACACCTTGATCTCCATCGTAGCATCATTGTCGTCTCGCCAACTATTGCTTCTACGACTATCGCTACCGCTTAGTGATAAAGTAAAGCAATTACATGGCGGTTGCATTTCATACAATAAAGTGACAACCATATGGCTCCTGCCAGTTTCCGATAACTTTGTTACAAGACATGATCATCTCATACAATAATTTATATAATCACGTCCTGACCATATCACATCACAACATGCCCTGCAAAAACAAGTTAGATGTCCTCTACTTTGTTGTTGCAAGTTTTACATGGCTGCTACAGGCTTAGCAAGAACCGTTCTTACCTACGCATCAAAAACCACAACACGGTATAGTGATTGCTTTTTGATCTTCAGAAAAAAACCTGTTCATTGAATCTGATTCAACTAAATTTGAAGAAACTGACACCTGCTAGTCACCTGTGTGCAAAGCACGTCGGTAGAACCAGTCTCATGAACAAGGTCATGTAATGTCAGTCCGGGCCGCTTCATCCAACAATACCACCGAATCAAGAAACAACTAGTGACGCCAAGCAATATGTATATACCCACGCCCACAACTCCTTTGTGTTCTACTCGTGCATATAACATCTATGCATAGACCTGGCTCGGATGCCACTGCTGGGGAACGCAGTATTTCAAAAAAATTCCTACGATCACACAAGATCTATCTAGGGATACATAGCAACGAGAGGGGAGAGTGTGTCCACGTACCCTCGTAGACCGAAAGCGGAAGCGTTAAGTAACGCGGTTGATGTAGTCGAACGTCTTCGCGATCCAATCGATCAATTACCAAACGCATGGCACCTCTGTGATCTGCACATGTTCAGCTCGATGACGTCCCTCAAACTCTAGATCCAGCTGAGGCCGAGGGAGAGTTTTGTCAGCACAACAACATGTTGACGATGATGATGAATTTACTGATGCAAGGCTTTGCCTAAGCACTACGATAATATGATCGAGGTGGAAATCTGTGGAGGGGGGCACCGCACACGGCTAAAATCAACTTGTGTGTCTATGGGGTGCCCCCTCCCCCGTATATAAAGTAGTGGAGGAGGGGTGCGGGCGGCGTCCTATGCCGCGCCCCAAGGGGGATTCCTACTCCTACTAGAAGTAGGTTTCCCCCTTTGCTAGTCCAACTAGGAGGGGGAAGGAAGGGAAGAGGGAGAGAAAGGAAAGGGGGGTCGGCCCCCCTCCCAATTCGGATTGGGCTTGGGGGGGGCACGCCCCACCTCTTGGCCACTTCCTCCTCTCTTCCACTAAAGCCCATGTAGGCCCATTAAGCCCCCGGGGGGTTCCGATAACCTCCCCGTACTCCGGAAAATGCCCGAACTAATCCGAAACCTTTCCGGTGTCCAAACATAACCTTCCAATATATCAATCTTCATGTCTTGACCATTTAGAGACTCCTTGTCATGTCTGTGATCACATCCGGGACTCTGAACAACCTTCGGTACATCAAATCACATAAACTCATAATACCGATCGTCATTGAACGTTAAGCGTGCGGACCCTACAGGTTCGAGAACTATGTAGACATGACCGAGACTCATCTCCAGTCAATAACCAATAGCGGAACCTAGATGCTCATATGGGTTCCTACATATTCTACGAAGATATTTATCGGTCAAACCGCATAACAACATACGTTTTTCCCTTTGTCATCGGTATGTTACTTGCCAGAGATTCGATCGTCGGTATCATCGTACCTAGTTCAATCTCGTTACCGGCAAGTTTCCTTACTCGTTCCGTAATGCAACATCCCACAACTAACTCATTAGTCACATTGCTTGCAAGGCTTATAGTGATGTGCATTGCCGAGAGGGCCCAGAGATACCTCTCCGACAATCGGAGTGACAAATCCTAACCTCGATCTATGCCAACTCAACAAACACCATCGGAGACACACCTGTAGAGCATATTTATAATCACCCAGTTACGTTGTGATGTTTGATAGCACACTAAGTGTTCCTCCGGTATTCGGGAATTGCAAAATCTCATAGTCATAGGAACATGTATAAGTTATGAAGAAAGCAATAGCAATAAACTAAATGACCATAGTGCTAAGCTAACAGATGGGTCAAATCAATCACATCATTCTCTAATGATGTGATCCCATTCATCAAATGACAACTCATATCTATGGCTAGGAAATTTAACCATCTTTTATGAACAAGCTAGTCAAGTAGAGGCATACTAGTGATACTCTGTTTGTCTATGTATTCACACATGTACTAAGTTTCCAGTTAATACAATTCTAGCATGAATAATAAACATTTATCATGATATAAGGAAATATAAATAACAACTTTATTATTGCCTCTAGGGCATATTTCCTTCAAATATAACATTGGCTTAATCCTCCCGAAGCTAGAGCGATACTTTCTCCTTCACGAGGCCAAAAATTATATATATAATTCCGATCACGATGAACTAGATGCATATGATAATTTTTTTGGTGGAACTCCAATTTCAAACGATTCCAATTCCATGATCCAATATCATCACATAGCCTATACCATGCCAATGCTTTTCCCTTGAAAGATAAAGGGAAAACCATTTTCATAAGTTCATCCCTGGGTAAACCTGCAAGCTTAAACAATCCACAAATTTGTTCCACATATATCAAGTGCATATTAGGATGTTCGGTTCCATCTCCTGCACAAGGATTAGCTAGCAGTTGTTCTATCATACCCGAAGGAATTTCATATTCAATATTTTCAGTAGGTGCAGTAGGTTGAGGTGTGGCTAATTGTGGTTCCGGACGAGGTGAACATACCCCGAACAAACCCCTCAAAGGATTGTTTTCCATAGTAACAAGTGACAATAAATTTCAGCACACTATATAAATGTTTCCTTAGCAAATTCCACTTACCAAAGGCGCTTCACTCCCCGGCAACGGCGCCAGAAAATAGCCTTGATGACCCACAAGTATAGGGGATCAATTGTAGCTCTTTTCGATAAGTAAGAGTGTCGAACCCAACGAGGAGCAGAAGGAAATGACAAGTAGTTTCCGGTAAGGTATTGTCTGTTGGGGAACGCAGTAATTTCAAAATTTTCCTACGCAAACGCAAGATTATGGTGATGCATAGCAACAAGAGGGGAGAGTATCGTCTATGTACCCTCGTAGACCGTAAGAAGAAGCATTATGACAACATGGTTGATGTAGTCGTACGTCTTCACGATCGACCGATCTAGTACCGAAGGTACGACACCTCCGCGATCTGCACACATTCGGCTCGGTGACGTCCCGCGAACTCACGATCCAGTAGAGCTTCGAGGGAGAGCTTCGTCAGCACGGCGGCGTGATGATGGTGATGATGTTGCTACTGGAACAGGGCTTCTCCTAAGCACCGATACGATATTACAGAGGTGGATTATGGTGGAGGGGGCACCGCACACGGCTAAAGATTAATGATCAAGTGTCTATGGGGTGCCCCCATCCCCCGTATATAAAGGAGTGGAGGAGGGGAAGGGCCGGCCCTCCTATGGCGCGCCCGGGAATAGGATTCCCCCACCCCCTTCCATGTAGTAGGAGTAGGAGAAGGAAGGAGGAAAGAGGGAGAAGGAAAGGGGGTGCCGCCCCGCCTTCCTAGTCCAATTCGGACCAGAGGGGGAGGGGGCGTGCGGCCTGCCCTGGAAGCCCCTCCTCTCTTTCCACTAAGGCCCATAAGGCCCATTAAACTCCCCGGGGGGTTCCGGTAACCCCCCCTCGTACTCCGGTATATGCCCGAACATCACTCGGAACCCTTCGATGTCCAAACATAGTCGTCCAATATATCGATCTTTATGTCTCGACCATTTTGAGACTCCTTGTCATGTCTGTGATCAAATCTGGGACTCCGAACTACCTTAGGTACATCAAAACACATAAACTCGTAATACCGATCGTCACCGAACGTTAAGCGTGCGGACCCTACGGGTTCAAGAACTATGTAGACATGACCGATACATGTATCTGATCAATAACCAATAGCGGAACCTGGATGCTCATATTAGTTCCTACATGTTCTACGAATATCTTTATCGGTCAAACCGCATAACGATATATGTTGTTCCCTTTGTCATCGGTATGTTACTTGCCCGAGATTCGATCTTCGGTATCTCAATACCTAGTTCAATCTTGTTACCGGAAAGTCTCTTTACTTGTTCCGTAATGCTACATCCTGTAACTAACTCATTAGCTACATTGCTTGCAAGGCTTATAGTGATGTACATTACCGAGAGGGCCCAGAGATACCTCTTCGACAATCGGAGTGACAAATCCTAATCTTGATCCATGCCAACTCAACAAAAACCATCGGAGACACTAATCGGAGTGACAATCGGAGTGACAAATCCTAATCTTGATCACATGACGATGCTCATATTGGCTCCTACATATTCTACGAAGATCTTTATCGGTCAGACCGCATAACAATATACGTTGTTCCCTTTGTCATCGGTATGTTACTTGCCCGAGATTCGATCGTCGGTATCTCAATACCTAGTTCAATCTCGTTACCGGCAAGTCTCTTTACTCGTTCCATAATACATCATCCTGCAACTAATTTATTAGTTCCAATGCTTGCAAGGCTTGAGTGATGTGCATTACCGAGAGGGCCCAGAGATACCTCTCCGACAATCGGAGTGACAAATCCTAATCTCGAAATACGCCAACCCAACAAGTACCTTCGGAGACACCTGTAGAGCACCTTTATAATCACCCAGTTACGTTGTGACATTTGGTAGCACACAAAGTGTTCCTCCAGTATTCGGGAGTTGCATGATCTCATAGTCATAGGAACATGTATAGTTATGGAGAAAGCAATAGCAACAAACTAAACGATCATCGTGCTAAGCTAACGGATGGGTCAAGTCAATCACATCATTCTCTAATGATGTGATCCCGTTAATCAAATGACAACTCATGTCTATGGTTAGGAAACATAACCATCATTGATTCAACGAGCTAGTCAAGCAGAGGCAAACTAGTGACACTCTGTTTGTCTATGTATTCACACATGTACTAAGTTTCTGGTTAATACAATTCTAGCATGAATAATAAACATTTATCATGGTATAAGGAAATATAAATAACAACTTTATTGTTGCCTCTAGGGCATATTTCCTTCAGTCTCCCACTTGCACTAGATTCAATAATCTAGTTCACATCGTCATGTGATTTAACACCAATAGTTCACATCTTTACGTGATTAGTTCACATCTCCATGTGACTAACACCCAAAGGGTTTACTAGAGTCAATAATCTAGTTCACATTGCTATGTTATTAACACCCAAAGAGTGATCATGTTTTGCTTGTGAGAGAAATTTAGTCAACGGGTCTTCCACATTCAGAGCCATATGTATTTTGCAAATTTTCTATGTCTACAATGCTTTGCACGGAGCTACTCTAGCTAATTGCTCCCACTTTCGATATGTGTCTAGATCGAGACTTAGAGTCATCCAGATCGGTGTCAAAGCTTGCATCGATGTAACTCTTTATGACGAACTCTTTGTCACTTGCATAACCGAGAAACATTTCCTTATTCCACTAAAGATGTTTTTGACCGCTGTCTAGTGATCCACTCCTGGATCACTATTGTACCCTCTTGCCAAATTTATGGTGAGGTACACAATAGGTCTGGTACACAGCATAGCATACTTTATAAAACCTATGACTGAGGCATAGGGAATGACTTTTTCATTCTCTTTCTATTTCCTCCTATGGTCAGGTTTTGAGTCTTTACTCAACTTCACACCTTGCAACACAGGCAAGAACTCCTTCTTTGAGTTTTCCATTTTGAACTACTTCAAAATCTTGTCAATGTATGTACTCATTGAAAATATATCAAGCGTCTTGATCTATCTCTATAGATCTTGATGCTCAATATGTAAGTAGCTTCTTCGAGGTCTTTCTTTGAAAAAACCTTTTCAAACACTCCTTTATGCTTTGCAGAAAATTATACATTATTTATGATCAACAATATGTCATTCACATATACTTATTAGAAATGTTGTAGTGCTCCCACTCACTTTCTTGTAAATACAGGCTTCACCGCAAGTCTGTATAAAACCATATGCTTTGATCACTTTATCAAAGCATATATTCCTACTCCGAGATGCTTGCACCAGTCCATAGATGGATCGCTGGAGCTTGCTCACTTTGTTAGCACCTTTAGGATTGACAAAACCTTCTGGTTGCATCATATACAACTCTTCTTTAAGAAATCCATTAAGGAATGCAGTTTTGACATCCATTTGCCAGATTTCATAAAATGCGGCAACTGCTAACATGATTCGGACATACTTTTAAGCATCAATACGAGTGAGAAAATCTCATTGTAGTCAACACCTTGAACTTGTCGAAAACATTTTGCGACAATTCGAGCTTTGTAGATAGTAACACTACTATCAGCGTCCGTCGCCCTCTTGAAGATCCATTTATTCTTAATGACTCACCGATCATCGGGCAAGTCAATCAAAGTCCATACTTTGTTCTCATACATGGATCCCATCTCAGATTTCATGGCCTCAAGCCATTTTGCGGAATCTGGGCTCATCATCGCTTCCTCATAGTTTGTAGTTCGTCATGGTCTAGTAACATGACTTCCAGAACAAGATTACCATACCACTCTGGTGCGGACCGTACTCTAGTTGACCTACGAGGTTCGGTAGTAGCTTGATCCGAAGTTTCATGATCATCATCATTATCTTCCTCACTAATTGGTGTAGGAATCACTAGAACTAATTTCTTTGATGAACTACTTTCCAATTCAGGAGAAGGTACAATTACCTCATCAAGTTCTACTTTTATCACACTCACTTCTTTCAAGAGAAACTCCTTCTCTAGAAAGGATCCATTCTTAGCAACAAAATAACTTGCCTTCGAATCTGTGATAGAAGGTGTACACAACAATTTATTTTTTGGGTATCCTATGAAGAGGCATTTCTCCGATTTGGGTTCGAGCATATCAGGTTGAAACTTTTTCACATAAGCATCATAGACCCAAACTTTAAGAAACGACAGCTTCGGTTTCTTGCTAAACCACAGTTCATATGGTGTCGTCTCAACGGATTTAGATGGTGCCCTATTTAATGTGAATGCAGTTATCTCTAATGCATAACCCCAAAACGATAGTGATAAATCGATAAGAGACATCATAGATTGCACCATATCTAATAAAGTACGGTTAT
The DNA here is from genome assembly GCF_002162155.2 of Triticum dicoccoides. Classification (NCBI taxonomy): domain Eukaryota; kingdom Viridiplantae; phylum Streptophyta; class Magnoliopsida; order Poales; family Poaceae; genus Triticum; species Triticum dicoccoides. The sequence continues at coordinate 395,568,987 of NC_041388.1, read as the reverse complement.
GATGTTCGGACACACCATTACGCTGTGGTGTTCCAGGTGGCGTGATTTGCGAAACTATTCTGCTTTCTTTCAAATGAAGACCAAACTCGTAACTCAAATATTCTCCTCCACGATCAGATCGCAGAAACTTTATTTTCTTGTTACGATGATTTTCCACTTCACTCTGAAATACTTTGAACTTTGCAAATGTTTTAGACTTATGTTTCATCAAGTAGATATACCCATATCTTCTCAAATCATCTGTGAAGATCAGAAAATAACGATACCCGCCGCGAGCCTCAACACTCATCGGATTGCATACATCAGTATGTATTATTTCCAATAAGTCAATTGCTTGCTCCATTGTTTCGGAGAACGGAGTTTTAGTCATCTTGCCCACGAGGCATGGTTCACAAGCATCAAATGGTTCATAATCAAGTGATTCCAAAAGCCCATCAGCATGGAGTTTCTTCATGCGCTGTACACCAATATGACCTAAACGGCAGTGCCACATATAAGTTGCACTATCATCATTAACTTTGCATCTTTTGGCTTCAATATTATGAATATGTGTATTACTACGATCGAGATTCAATAAACCATTCACCTTGGGTGTATGACCTCAGAAGGTTTTATTCATGTAAACAGAATGACAATTATCCTTGACTTAAATGAATAACTGTATTGCAATAAACATGATCCAATCATATTATGCTTTATGCAAACACCAAATAACATTTATTTTACTTCAACACTAATCCAGAAGGTAAAGTGAGTGTGCGATGGTGATCTTATCAACCTTGGAATCACTTCCAACTCACATCATCACCTCACCCTTAACTAGTCTTTGTTTATTTTGCAACTCCCGTTTTGAGTTACTACTCTTAGTAACTGAACCAGTATCAAATACCGAGGTGTTGTTATAAACACTAGTAAAGTACACATCAATAACATGTATATCAAATATATACTTTTGTTCACTTTGCCATCCTTCTTATCCGCCAAGTATCTAGGGCAGTTCCACTTCCAGTGAACATTTCCTTTGCAGTAGAAACACTCAGTTCCAGGCTTGGGTCTAGCTTTGAGCTTCTTCATGGGAGTGGCAACTTGCTTGCCTTTCTTCTTTGAAGTTCCTCTTTCTTTCCCTTTGCCATTTTCTTGAAACTAGTGGTCTCGTTAACCATCAACACTTGATGCAATTTCTTGATTTCTACCTTCATCGATTTCAGCATCGCGAAGAGCTTGGGAATTACTTTCGTCATCCCTTGCATATTATAGTTCATCACTAAGTTCTAGTAACTTGGTGATAGTGACTAGAGAACTTTATCGATTACTATCTTATCTAGAAGATTAACTCCCACTTGATTCAAGCAGTTGTAGTACCCAGACAATCTGTGCACATGCTCACTGGTTGAGCTATTCTCCTCCACCTTGTAGGCAAAGTACTGTCAGAGGTCTTCATACCTCTCGACATGGGCATGAGTATGAAATACCAATTTCAACTCTTAGAACATCTTATATGTTCCGTGGTATTCAAAAAGTTTTTGAAATCCCGGTTCTAAGACGTAAAGCATGGTGCACTAAACTATTAAGTAGTCATCATACTGAGCTTTGCCAAACGTTCATAAGGTGTGCATCTGCTCCTGCAATAGGTCTGTCACCTAAAGGTGCATCAAGGACATAATTCTTTTGTGCAGCAGTGAGGATAATCCTCATATCACGGACCCAGTCCGCATCATTGCTACTATCATCTTTCAACTTATTTTTCTCTAGGAACATATCAAAAAATAAACAGGGAGCTACGTCGCAAGATATTGATCTATAACATAGATATGCAAATACTATCAGGACTAAGTTCATGATAAATTAAAGTTCAATTAATAATATTACTTAAGAACTCCCACTTAGATAGACATCTCTCTAATCATCTAAGTGATCACGTGATCCATATCAACTAAACCATGTCCGATCATCACGTGAGATGGAGTAGTTTTCAATGGTGAACATCACTATGTTGATCATATCTACTATATTATTCACGCTCGACCTTTCGGTCTCTAGTGTTCCAAGGCCATATCTGCATATGCTAGGCTCGTCAAGTTTAACCTGAGTATTCTGCGTGCGCAAAACTGGCTTGCACCCGTTGTATGTGAACGTAGAGCTTATCACACCCGATCATCATGTGGTGTCTCGGCACGATGAACTGTAGCAACGGTGCATACTCAGGGAGAACACTTATACCCTGAAATTTAGTGAGAGATCATCTTATAATTCTACCACCGAACTAAGCAAAATAAGATACATAAAGGATAAACATCACATGCAATCAAAATATGTGACATGGTATGGCCATCATCATCTTGTGCCTTTGATCTCCGTCTCCAAAACACCATCATGATCTCTATCATCATCGGCATGACACCATGATGTCCATCATCTTGATCTCTATCAACGTATCATCACATGGTCATCTCACCAACTATTGCTTTTGCAACTATTGCTATCGCATAGCGATAAAGTAAAGCAATTATATGGCGCTTGCATCTTATGCAATAAAGATACAACCATAAGGCTCCTACCAGTTGCCGATAACTTTAACAAAACATGATCATCTCATACAACAATTTATATCTCATCACGTCTTGACCATATCACATCACAACATGCCCTCCAAAAACAAGTTAGACGTCCTCTACTTTGTTGTTGCAAGTTTTAATTGGCTGCTTCGGGTTGAGCAAGAACCATTCTTACCTACGCATCAAAAACCACAACGTGGTATAGTGATTGCTTTTTGATCTTCAGAAAGAACCCTGTTCATTGAATCCAATTCAACTAAAGTTGGATAAACAGACAGCCACTAGCCACCTGTGTGCGAAGCACGTCGGTAGAACCAATCTCGCGTAAGCGTACACATAATGTCGGTATGAGCCGCTTCATCCAACAATACCACCGAATCAAGAATGAGCTAGTGATGGCAAGCAATATGTATATACCCACGCCCACAACTCCTTTGTGTTCTACTCGTGCATATAACATCTACGCATAGACGTGGCTCGGATGCTACTATTGGGGAACACAGTAATTTCAAAATTTTCCTACGCACACGCAAGATGATGGTGATGCATAGCAACAAGAGGGGAGAGTATCATCTACGTACCATCGTAGACCGTAAGCGGAAGCGTTACGACAACGCGGTTGATGTAGTCGTACGTCTTCACGATCGACCGATCTAGTACCGAAGGTACGACACTTCCGCGATCTGCACACGTTTGGATCGGTGACGTCCCGTGAACTCACGATCTAGTAGAGCTTTGAGGGAGAGCTTTCTCAGCACGACGGCGTGATGACGGTGATGATGTTTCTACCGGAACAGGGCTTCACCTAAGCACCGCTACAATATTACCGAGGTGGATTATTTTTGGGGACTATTAAGTATAAACTGGCCATAAGGGGTCGTGTTATGTTCACAAGGAGTTAGTCATGTTTGAAGCCCATGAAAATAAAAGGGATGGCACTTTACGGAGGAGATCTAACATGAAGGCCCAGGGCCCAAAGGCAATTAGGGCCCATAGATGTAAACCGCCATATTATATGTAACTTATGTTGTAAGACGAGGAAAGGTAGAAACCGAGCCACACACGTTTATGAACCAGCCTCGTGATTCTATAAACCGTCGAGCGTCAACCTGTGTATATAAAGGGACGACCCGGCGGCAGTTTAGGGGACAACACACAACAACTCGAGAGCCAGACAAAGTGGATTCGCTCGCTGGTCATCGAAACACTAGAAATTCCATCACAACTGGATTAGGCCTTCACCTTCACCGTAAGGGGTAGAACCTATATAAACTCTTGCGTCCCTTGTCCGCTTTAACCCCTTTAAGCTAACCTGTAGCGATTGCTCCACGACTAAGTCCTATCATGAGGACATCTGCCATGACAAAACCACGACAGTTGGCGCCCACCGTGGGGCTATCGCACGATGGTTTCGAGTTCTTGAAGGGCAGCTTCGAAGGACTCAAGGGATATGCTGTGGGCCGGCTGACTAAGAGTCATCGTGGCAAGCTCTACATCGACGACGCAGGATGGAGCCTCGAGGCCAGCTCGATTGAGTATGGGTACCGGGTCCCCTTTGGTGGAATTCACGTCTTCATCGGCAAGATCGGCGAACCGGGCCCTGAGCTAGACATCTGCACCAACATCATCGAGACGGCTCAGCATGCAAGATCTGCCTAGGTTCAGCCCGCCGTAAAGCGTGCCTTTGTGGGAGTCATCCACGGAGCGGAATCTGAGGATAGATCAGTATCTGGCGGCGAAACCATCATCTACTCTGATGACGAGTCTTCAACTGGAGAGGCCGAGTCGCTTTACCAGCTGCATGATGGCCGGATTAGTGGTGGTTTTGATGGCGACCGTATTCCAGACCTCCTTGAACTGCCGAGCCGAGTTGTGATCTTCATGGCCGGTACACAATCGATGCAGCACTCTTCTACCGCCGCAGCAGTGATTTCCGGTTCAGCAGCAGCAACACCAGCAGGAGCAGGGGGCTCTACGCCACCTCCGGCTCAGGTTTTGTCCAATTTGTTCGATGCTTTGGCAATGTTGCTGGCAGCGGAGGTTGACGCGGCAAACTGGGATTAGCACAACACGGAGATTGCAAAGGTGAAGGATCAGATAGCTCAAGCTAAGGTGGATCTGGCAGCAGAGAACACCAGGATGGCCGCTGAGCGGGCCGGGTTAGAGGCACAGGCCTATCAGCTTATGCTAGACCAGAGTGCGTCAGATGATGTCATGAGGAGAAGTGTAACGCCCCGAGACCGATGTGCCAGGTGTCGTCCAGTTATTCGCTGTTGTTGCCATGTCTTTTGCTTGCGTGTTGCATCTTGTCATGTCATCATGTGCATTGCATCATCTTGTTTTCGAAACTTGCATCCGTCCCGGTCTCCTCATTCCGTCCGTTGTCCGTTCTGAGCCCAGACACACTTGCATGCGCCCGCGGCATGTCCGAAATATTATTTTATAAGTGGCCGGAAATGTTCTCGGATTGGGTTGAAAGTTGGCGTGTGGTCTTATTATAGTGTAGATAGACCGCCTGTCAAGTTTCATCGCATTCGGAGTTCGTTTGATAGCCCAACCGTTAAACTATAGCGGCATTATAGTCGGGCAAACGTCGGACGTTTTCAGTCTCCGGAAACAGTTGCCGGGCTGCACTCCTCTCCTCTCATCTCAGCCCAACCTCTCTTCACAGCCCACTAGCCCACCTATCTAACTCCCCTCCACTCCGGGTCGTCCGATCGAGATCGAACGGCTCCGGAACGGACTAAAACCCCCAACCCTAGCTCCTCCTGCTATATATAGCAGCCCCCCTTGCCATTTTTGGCCTTCTCCTTCCTCCTCCTTGAAATCCGCGCCCCCAATCATCAGCCAGCCGCCTCCCACCTCCTCTCCTCTATTTCCACCGCCGGCCACCTCGTCCCTGCCACTTGGCGCCATCCTGGTGGCCAGCCGCCACCACGCAGGACGCCCGCAGCCAACGGGAAGCCGCCACATTGCCTCCCCGCGCCCCACATCGCCCCGCGCCGCCAGGCCCGCTCCAGGCCCGCCCGGGCCCCGATCTGGGCTCTGAGGCCCGTACCGCGTCGCCCCTGCTCCCCGAGCTCCAGATCGGGAGAGGGAGATCCCGATCCGAGCTCCTCCGCCGCGTTGTCCCATCGTCCGCGCTCGCCGGCGACGAGCGCCGCCCATCACCAGAGACCTCCAGAAAGCCAGCCTTGCCGCCCCGCCTCTCTACTTCCTTCTCCTCCCTCCTTCAGCCTCTCCCTCTAAATTCTCCCTCTCTCTCGCAGGTGCCCGCTGCCGCTGCCCAGGGAGCTCGTCGTTGGCCCCGTCTTCGCCAGATCCGGCCGGGATCCACCGGATCTGGGGCCCTGCGACCCGTTCCCGGCCTCTCCAGCTTCGCCGAACCCCGCCGTCGCCGGAGTTTTGTCACGCCGCCGCCTTGTTCTTCTGCCCGTGAGGCGCACGGGAGAAGGACGATGCCGACGCTCGCCCCTCTCGCCCGCATGGGCCACCGCACGCCCTGGCCTGGCCCAGCTCCCCGCTCGGTCTCCAAGGCCCAGCTCCTCTTCGCCAGATCCGCCGGCCCACCGCTCTGCTTCCCCTTTGGCCCGTTGGCCCAGTGTGAGAAGCCACCATTTTCCCTCGCCCTGTGCGCTGCATACTATCCTGCGCCCATGCTCTATTCCAGATTTGGCCCGTTCTGTTTTTTTCCTGGTCCTGCGAATTTTGCTAATTTCCTGAGACTGCAGTTTTGCAGAAACCCCTTTCATGATCATGCATATTGTAACTCACAAACGATGCATCATACTAAAATAAACTTAATATGAAAAATGCTTAGAATTGCATCTAGTTTAATAATTTTTCATTTTCATCCATGGTTAAAATGATTAAATTGCTGCTTGTGTAGATTTACTCTTATGACATGCTAAAATGCTTTATTTCATAACTAAATAACCGTAACTCGGATTTTAATAATCTTTATATGTAAATGGGGTGGAATTTTGCCTAGTTTAACATGGTGGCATCACTTTGCATGTTTAACAACTATAAAATTTGATTTAGGGCAGAACAGTACCATAACCAAAGTATGCTCATGAGGAGTTTCCGAAAATGTTGTTCGTTGCTTTCGACCTCATTTAAACTTGACTAGATGGGTAGTTTTCTTTGCTTCACCCTCTTGCCATGTTTAACAACATTTAATATTGTTGGGTACATAAACAAGATCGAACTTGATAAGTCACGTGGTGTTTCGTCAATATGCAACGGAGTTGCATATTGAGCTCCACTTAATTTGTAGTATTGCTTGTGCATTTTGCCATGCCATTTATCATTAAACCGGACATGCATCATACTTGTTTGCACATCGTGCCATGCTTATGTGATGTTTGTTCACCATGATTGTTTGCTTCCTTCCGGTGTTGCTTCTTCGGGTTGGTTCCGATAACGTCGTGTTGTGAGGATTCGTTCGACTACGTCCGTTTGTCTTCTTCATGGACTCGTTCTTCTTCCTTGCGGGATCTTAGGCAAGATGATCATACCCTCGAAATCACTTCTATCTTTGCTTGCTTAGTTGCTCGCTCTTTTGCTATGCCTATGCTGCGATACCTACCTCTTGCTTATCATGCCTCCCATATTGTTGAACCACGCCTCAAACCCACCTTGTCCTAGCAAACCGTTGTTTGGCTATGTTACCGCTTTGCTCAGCCCCTCTTATAGCGTTGTTAGTTGCAGGTGAAGATTGAAGTTTGTTCCTTGTTGGAACATGGAGATGTTGTTCCTTGTTGGAACATGTTTACTTGTCGGGATATCACAATATATCTTATTTAATTAATGCATCTATATACTTGGTAAAGGGTGGAAGGCTCGGCCTTATGCCTAGTGTTTTGTTCCACTCTTGCCGCCCTAGTTTCTGTCATATCGGTGTTATGTTCCTGGATTTTGCGTTCCTTACGTGGTTGGGTTATAATGGGAACCCCTTGATAGTTCGCTTTGAATAAAACCCCTCCAGCAAGGCCCAACCTTGGTTTTACCATTTGCCACCTAGCCTCTTTTTCCCTTGGGTTAGGCCAGCCCAAGGGTCATCTTATTTTAACCCCCCTGGGCCAGTGCTCCTCTGAGTGTTGGTCCAACCCAGAGCACCGTGCAGGGCCATCCCTTGGCAACTTGGGTTACGTCGGCTCCTGTACTCTTAGCTTATCTGGTGTGCCCTGAGAACGAGATATGTGCAGCTCCTATCGGGATTTGTCGGCACAGCGGGTGGTCTTGCTGGACTTGTTTTACCATTGTCGAGGATGTCTTGTAGAACCGGGATACCGAGCCTGATCGCAATGTCTCGGGAGGAGGTCTATTCCTTCGTTGACCGTGAGAGCTTGTCATGGGCTAAGTTGGGACACCCCTGCAGGGATTTGAACTTTCGAAAGTCGTGCCCGCGGTTATGGGCAGATGGGAATTTGTTAATGTCCGGTTGTAGATAACTTGAACCTTGACTTAATTAAAATCAATTAACTGCGTGTGTAACCGTGATGGTCTCTTTCTGGCGGAGTCCGGGAAGTGAACATGGTGTTGGAGTTATGCTTGACGTAGGTTGTTCTAGGATCACTTCTTGATCATACTTTTATCGACCGTGCTTTGCCTTCTCGTCTCGCTCTCATTTGCGTATGTTAGCCACCATATATGCTAGTCGCTGGCTGCAGCTCCACCTCATACCTTTTACCTTACCCATAAGCTTAAATAGTCTTGATCGCGAGGGTGTGAGATTGCTGAGTCCCCGTGACTCACAGACACTTCCAAACCAGCTTGCAGGTGCCGTTGAACCATGCAGATGACGCAACCAAGCTCACAGAGGAGCTCGATGAAGATCTTGTCCTTTGTGTTGTTTCATTCTAGTTGATTAGTAGTGGAGCCCAATTGGGGTCGATCAGGGACCGTGTCGCATTTGGGGTTCTTCTTTTATTTTGGCGCCGTAGTCGGGCCATGAGTGTTTGGATGATGTAATGTTATTTATGTACTTGATTGACGTGGCGAGTGTAAGCCAACTATGTTATCTCCCCTTTTATTATCATATTACATGGGATGTTGTGAAGATTGCCTAACTTGTGACATATGCCTTCAATGCGATTATGCCTCTAAGTCGTGCCTCAACACGTGGGAGATATAGTCGCATCGAGGGTGTTATAAGTTGGTATCAGAGACTTCCCCGATCTTAGGAGCCCCATTGCTTGATCGTTTTTAGCGGCCGAGTTGTGTCTAGAAAAATGTTTTGAGTCATTTAGGAATTATATATCGGAGAGTTTAGGAATTCTTTTTACTTCCCAGTCTCCTCATCGCTCTGGTAAGGCATCCTACGTAGAGTTTTGACTTTTCTCTTCTCAAATCTCACTAAAAAAATTTTAGGATCACGCGGGTATCTTGGAATCGTTCCGATGGTTTTATGACGAGAACATTGTCTTGGTGCCTCCTGTCAGGGGTTTTGTGGAAGTGTCTCGGGGAGTTGAGCTCTGAGGTGTTGTCGTCATAATTTTATAGTTGCAGTTCTGGAATACCTGAGTTTAGTACGCCGACATCGAAAATCTCTTTTATGCAGTTCGTTGGTGAGATAACCTCGACGCCACCCAGTACTGGGGCGGGAGTTCGGGAGTATCGCCATAACTTGTATAACGGATGATTTTCGAAGGTTGAAGTAGATGGTTTCCAAAGGTTTCTTGGTTATGTGTTGAAGGATGGATACAGCTGGATGTAGGATTTGCTAGTTTGGGTGAGATATTATGCTTCCCTTGTATCCCCAACACCTGATTGCATAACCGGAAAGGTTCGGGAGTTTCATAGGTGGGAATTCAAGTAGCTCTTAGGATATCTTCCCGACAGATGTATGATATGAAATTGGGGTTCGACGTCTAGTGGTCCGCCTATTCACGGTCGATTTTACAGTGGTCTCGTTGTGTCTTAAAGAGTCCTTGGCTATGCCGACTCGGGGACGCTTCGTATGTCATGTGCACTGCCTTGTACATGATGGTGCTGTACGATCGAGCCCGTGTAGGCCCCACCACGAAAACTTCAGACGAAATCTCTATCATATGTTTGTTCCGGCTTATTCTGCAAGCCAATCCTTTGTTTTGTTTTGCGTTGTGGTATTCGAGTTGCTTCGAAGTCAAATTTTGATTCCATACCTTTTCCAAGTGGTGTTCTCATACTCCGATGTGAATACTAATCCTTCTCGATAATTGAGATTGTCATATCAATCCTTTTCAATCAGTGTGCTTCTCTTCAAGTGGATCCGATCATTTCAACATTCGCAAGATCTAGTATCAGTTCTTCTCAACGATGTTCGTTTCATCCATTTCAAATTGTCTTTGTTTTTCCCACACTCCCTCCCTTTGTTTTTCTCCAAGGATTCAGATCTCTTAATCGAGTATCCATCTTATTGATGTGAAGCCTCTCCATTCTTTTTCTATCAATATTCTTATCCAATGATTCTCATGAAGATTCTAACGGATCTTCAAGTTCGTCTCTCATCACTCGTTTTCTTCTCCGGTGGAACCAATTCAAGCTTTCGGTGTTGATCATATTCTTTTCCGTATTTCAGTGTTTTCTCATGCCAGTGCAATTCTCAATCGTTCACCTCTCGCTATTCTATTGTCCCGGAGTGCTCAAGATATCTCAGAAGGCTCGTTTTTTTTTCATTCAAGATCAGTTCAATCTATTTCGAGGTTGTTATCTCTTTCAAGTCATTTAATTCAACCGGTGCAATATCTTTCAAGTAATCACTCCAACGGTGTTTATTTTGAGTGGGCCCTAACCCACAGGTCTTTTCCCAGGATCTTACCTGACTCTTCTTATTTTCCCGGAGTTATCCTAAATTCTTGTCAAAGTTTGACGTAAGAATGAATTATCATCAGTCAAATGATTTTCACCAAGATCTTTAAAATTCTTTTCATCGCTGGTTTAACCTCTTCGTTTTGATTCTTCCGGAGTGTCTAAATAAATTCATGGTGGTGTTTCTCATCATCATTCTCAACATTTGAAGACCGAAGAAGAGTTTCTCTTTAATCTTGCTCCTTTCTTGTCAAGATTCGTGGTTCTAGCGTTATGCCATCCTCTCATAGTTGTTTTCGATTGTCAGAATTCTTTTCACTCATCCGGAGTAATTCAGTGTATTTTTCTGTCGGATTATCCGGAGCCCATCATCTAAGATTGATTCAGTCCAGCTTTCAGCTCGCATACTCTAAATCATACCGGTGCTTCGTTCAAGTGATCTTTAATCAGCTCGTGATCTCGTCGTTCTCATGTATCTAAATCCTCTAAAGCATCTTCGTGTATTTGCTAATTCTAACCGGTGATTCATCCCTTTACTTCGTTTATTTTAATTCTACCGGTGGTTCGTTGAAGACCTTCCTCAAGTTTTGCGCTATATCTATCTTAATCTTTTCCACGAGAATAAGTAATATGTCAAATCCATTGTTTGTCATCAATTTAATTGGTGAAGGATAAGCATAATGTAATTCTTATTCTTGTTTCATCGAGTTTGTTCAATTCCTGTTTTCCGGAGTGGTTCATCATACTTATTCTTGGTTTCAAGTGCACATCTTTGTTTCCCGGAGTTCCAAGCTCTAATTATCACGGAGATCCATCTAAATCATTGCAAGGATTCACCTTGTGTTTTCATTTTCTCTTTCTTTTGTTACCGGAGTTCTTCATGGAGGCTCGACATGGTGTTTCATCAAGGAATTAATTCCTTCTCAAAGTTTTCATTGAGATTCATTTCTAGGGAGCTCAAGTATTTCTTCATCTTACAATCCGGAGTGAAATTTCTTTCTACCGTATCTTTGGAGGTGGTATTATGTCATTCTTGATAATTTGAGTTCATGTTTCATGATTCACATGTTATTAAGAATGAGGTATTTTAAATCCATCAACCTCTTCTTTGAAGTTATCTTGGATTATATTTCACCCAAAGCTTTCCCTAAGGATTGTTGCTAATTATGGTGCTTATAAATGACCCAACTTCTTCTTTTATCCTCCCGGTGATATAGCTTCTCGTATTCTTGTTGATATCAATCCAATCCATTGTTTTCCTTTAGTGGCAGAATTTCACCTCATAATTTTTGAGATGTCTTCTATAAGTCCATATCAAGCTTATTCTTTTCGTTGTTGGTTTTCCAACAACTCCGATCTAGTATTTGTTGTAAGTGTGCTCTCTCAAGATCGTGTTCCCCTTCGTTCATTCCATTCCATTCTTACTTTTGTTCCGGAGGCATTGTGATGTTGCTCTCTTCAACCCATCTTATTGTTTTGTTAGGATCGTGTTCTTTTCTTGGTTTATTCATTTAACCGGAGTGTTGTTCCTTTTTTCTCATGTTCTTTTCGCCTTATCAAGCCTTGCATCTCCTTTCAACTGGAGTGCTGCCTGAATTTGTTCTTCCTTGTTCCTCTTTTCTAATGGAGTGTTTTCAAGTTCGTTCACCTCCGTTGTATTCTTTTCTCGAAATGACTTAACCTTTTCAAGGTTCTTTGGTCTCACTCGTTTGTCAAAGGAGCAACTTAGTTTTACCTCTTCTCTTTCTTTTCCGTTTTCCCCGGTGCCATTCTAGATCTCGGGATGAGATCCTCTCGTAGTGGTGGAGTGTTGTAACGCCCCGAGACCGATGTGCCAGGTGTCGTCCAGTTATTCGCTGTTGTTGCCATGTCTTTTGCTTGCGTGTTGCATCTTGTCATGTCATCATGTGCATTGCATCATCTTGTTTTCGAAACTTGCATCCGTCCTGGTCTCCTCGTTCCGTCCGTTGTCCATCCTGAGCCCAGAAACACTTGCATGCGCCCGCGGCATGTCCGAAATATTATTTTATAAGTGGCCGGAAATGTTCTCGGATTGGGTTGAAAGTTGGCGTGTGGTCTTATTATAGTGTAGATAGACCGCCTGTCAAGTTTCATCGCATTCGGAGTTTGTTTGATAGCCCAAGCGTTAAACTATAGCGGCATTATAGCCGGGCAAACATCGGACGTTTTCGGTCTCCGGAAACAGTTGCCGGGCTGCACTCCTCTCCTCTCATCTAAGCCCAACCTCTCTTCACAGCCCACTAGCCCACCTATCTAACCCCCCTCCACTCTGGGTCATCCGATCGAGATCGAACGGCTCCGGAACGGACTAAAACCCCCAACCCTAGCTCCTCCTGCTATATATAGCAGCCCCCCTTGCCATTTTTGGCCTTCTCCTTCCTCCTCCTCGAAATCCGCGCTCCCAATCATCAGCCAGCCGCCTCCCACCTCCTCTCCTCTATTTCCACCGCCGACCACCTCGTCCCTGCCACTTGGCGCCATCCTGGTGGCCAGCCGCCACCACGCAGGACGCCCACAGCCAATGGGAAGCCGCCACGTCGCCTCCCCGCGCCCCACATCGCCCCGCGCCGCGAGGCCCGCTCTAGGCCCGCCCGGGCCCCGATCTGGGCTCTGAGGCCCGCACCGCGTCGCCCCTGCTCCCCGAGTTCTAGATCGGGAGAGGGAGATCCCGATCTGAGCTCCTCCGCCGCGTTGCCCCATCGTCCGTGCTCGCCGGCGACAAGCGCCGCCCATCGCCGGAGACCTCCAGAAAGCCAGCCTCGCCGCCCCGCCTCTCTACTTCCTTCTCCTCCCTCCTTCGGCCTCTCCCTTTAAATTCTCCCTCTCTCTCGCAGGTGCCCGCTGTCGCCGCCCAGGGAGCTCGTCGTTGGCCCTGTCTTCGCCAGATCCGGCCGGGATCCACCGGATCCGGGGCCCTGCGATCCGTTCCCGGCCTCTCCAGCTTCGCCGAACCCCACCGTCGCCGGAGTTTTGTCACGCCGCCGTCTTGTTCTTCTGCCCGTGAGGCGCACGGGAGAAGGACGATGCCGACGCTCGCCCCTCTCGCCCACATGGGCCACCGCACGCCCTGGCCTAGCCCAGCTCCCCGCTCGGTCTCCAAGGCCCAGCTCCTCTTCGTCAGATCCGCCGGCCCACCGCTCTGCTTCCCCTTCGGCCCGTTGGCCCAGTGTGAGAAGCCATCATTTTCCCTTGCCCTGTGCGCTGCATACTATCCTGCGCCCATGCTCTGTTCCAGATTTGGCCTGTTGTGTTTTTTTCCTGGTCCTACGAATTTTGCTAATTTCCTGAGACTGCAGTTTTGCAGAAAACCCCTTCATGATCATGCATATTGTAACTCACAAACGATGCATCATACTAAAATAAACTTAATATGAAAAATGCTTAGAATTGCATCTAGTTTAATAATTTTTCATTTTCATCCATGGTTAAAATGATTAAATTGCTGCTTGTGTAGATTTACTCTTATGACATGCTAAAATGCTTTATTTCATAACTAAATAACTGTAACTCGGATTTCAATAATCTTTATATGTAAATGGGGTGGACTTTTGCCTAGTTTAACATGGTGGCATCACTTTGCATGTTTAACAACTATAAAATTTGATTTAGGGCAGAACAGTACCATAACCAAAGTATGCTCATGAGGAGATTCCAAAAATGTTGTTCATTGCTTCCGGCCTCATTTAAACTTGACTAGATGGGTAGTTTTCTTTGCTTCACCCTCTTGCCATGTTTAACAACATTTAATATTGTTGGGTACATAAACAAGATCGAACTTAATAAGTCACGTGGTGTTTCGTCAATATGCAACGGAGTTGCATATTGAGGTCCACTTAATTTGTAGTATTGCTTGTGCATTTTGCCATGCCATTTATCATTAAACCGGACATGCATCATACATGTTTGCGCATCGTGCCATGCTTATGTGATGTTTGTTCACCATGATTGTTTGCTTCTTTCCGGTGTTGCTTCTTCGGGTTGGTTCCGATAACGTCGTGTTGTGAGGATTCGTTCGACTACGTCCGTTTGTCTTCTTCATGGACTCGTTCTTCTTCCTTGCGGGATCTCAGGCAAGATGATCATACCCTCGAAATCACTTATATCTTTGCTTGGTTAGTTGCTCGCTCTTTTGCTATGCCTATGCTGCGATACCTACCTCTTGCTTATCATGCCTCCCATATTGTTGAACCACGCCTCAAACCCACCTTGTCCTAGCAAACCGTTGTTTGGCTATGTTACCGCTTTGCTCAGCCCCTCTTATAGCATTGTTAGTTGCAGGTGAAGATTGAAGTTTGTTCCTTGTTGGAACATGGAGATGTTGTTCCTTGTTGGAACATGTTTACTTGTCGGGATATCACAATATATCTTATTTAATTAATGCATCTATATACTTGGTAAAGGGTGGAAGGCTCGGCCTTATGCCTAGTGTTTTGTTCCACTCTTGCCGCCCTAGTTTCTGTCATATCGGTGTTATGTTCCCGGATTTTGCGTTCCTTACGTGGTTGGGTTATAATGGGAACCCCTTGATAGTTCGCTTTGAATAAAACCCCTCCAGCAAGGCCCAACCTTGGTTTTACCATTTGCCACCTATCCTCTTTTTCCCTTGGGTTAGGCCAGCCCAAGGGTCATCTTATTTTAACCCCCCCCCCGGGCCAGTGCTCCTCTGAGTGCTGGCCCAACCCAGAGCACCGTGCAGGGCCATCCCTTGGCAACTTGGGTTACGTCGGCTCCTGTATGCTTAGCTTATCCGGTGTGCCCTGAGAACGAGATATGTGCAGCTCCTATCGGGATTTGTCGGCACAGCGGGTGGTCTTGCTGGACTTGTTTTACCATTGTCGAGGATGTCTTGTAGAACCGGGATACCAAGCCTGATCAGAATGTCTCGGGAGGAGGTCTATTCCTTTGTTGACCGTGAGAGCTTGTCATGGGCTAAGTTGGGACACCCCTGCAGGGATTTGAACTTCCGAAAGCCATGCCCGCGGTTATGGGCAGATGGAAATTTGTTAATGTCCGGTTGTAGATAACTTGAACCTTAACTTAATTAAAATGAATCAACTGCGTGTGTAACCGTGATGGTCTCTTTCCGGCGGAGTCCGGGAAGTGAACACGGTGTTGGAGTTATGCTTGACGTAGGTTGTTCTAGGATCACTTCTTGATCATACTTTTATCGACCGTGCTTTGCCTTCTCGTCTCGCTCTCATTTGCGTATGTTAGCCACCATATATGCTAGTCGCTGGCTGCAGCTCCACCTCATACCTTTTACCTTACCCATAAGCTTAAATAGTCTTGATCGCGAGGGTGCGAGATTGCTGAGTCCCCGTGACTCACAGATACTTCCAAACCAGCTTGCAGGTGCCGTTGAACCGTGCAGATGACGCAACCAAGCTCACAGAGGAGCTCGATGAAGATCTTGTCCTTTGTGTTGTTTCGCTCTAGTTGATCAGTAGTGGAGCTCAGTTGGGGTCGATCGGGGATCGTGTCGCATTTGGGGTTCTTCTTTTATTTTGGTGCCGTAGTCGGGCCATGAGTGTTTGGATGATGTAATGTTATTTATGTACTTGATTGACGTGGCGAGTGTAAGCCAACTATGTTATCTCCCCTTTTATTATCATATTACATGGGATGTTGTGAAGATTGCCTAACTTGCGACATATGCCTTCAATGCGATTATGCCTCTAAGTCGTGCCTCGACACGTGGGAGATATAGTCGCATCGAGGGTGTTATAAGAAGGTACCGATCTCACCTGCCGCCAGTTTACGATGGAAGAAACCTCTTTAATACACCAGGAGCAGGCACCAGCAACCAGCCAGTGGTAAAATGGGTGGAGGCGCCTGGGACCGGGGCACCGGTTCAGCCACGCGCGATGGATCCGCCCCCTCAGCCTCGTCAGAATGATGTCCCATCACGACATGTCTCAACGCCTCCAGGTCATTACTCTAACCCGTTGGATAACATCGTTGCCGCTGCTTCACGATTGGCGGCTCTCCCGATTGATGGCGAGTCCCAAGTAGCAGTTGAAACACGACGGGCTAGGGAGCTCCTTCAGACGGCCTTGACTCAGCAGTAGGCTTATTCATATAGCCGCGAGAGGATTCATTCTACTCCCCGCCTGAGCCGGAGCTACAACAGGAATATCGATGAACCGGCCGTATCAAGCAGTGCGCAGAATCGTAATCCGCCCCATGGCCATAACCCGGCGGGTGGCGGTGGCAATGCTCAGGATGTAATGGGTCGCGCTAGGGCACGTCGAGAGGCCGAGTTAGCGACGTAGCATGAGGCCCACCAACTCACTCCGGTTCGTCCAACAATGTCGGTGGAACCATGGGTTACCTCTAGTTCTTTGGGGGTACCATGTCTCGTCCCAACACTGCGCAATGTACAGCTACCCAAGGAATTCAAAGGCCCGCACAAGGTGTCGAATTACACTGCTGATTTATCCCCCGAGTCATGGGTGGAAAGCTATGAGATGGCAATGGAGATGCTAGATGTGGACGAGGCAGCGTGTGCCAAATACTTTACCGTGATGTTGGAGGGAACAACTCGCACATGGTTGAAAAACCTGCCGGCCAACTCCATTGGGTCATGGGACGAGTTAAGGGCCCGTTTCATCTAGAATTTCAAGGATACGTGCAAGCAGCCCATGTCAATCATGGATTTAGCTGCCTGTGTCTAGGAGGAAGGAGAATCAACAACCCGCTGGGTGCGCCGGGTTTCGGAGATTTTGCATTCATCAGACCGCATCAACGCTGACACAGCTGTTTTAACATTGGAAGGCAATTGTCGGTTTGCACCTCTGAAGCTAAAGTTGGGACGGCTCAAACGCCATTGCAATGACATGGGAACACTTATGGCGGCTCTGGTGAAGTATGCCAACTCTGATAGTTCCAAGGACCCCGAGTCTGATGACGACAAGACAGGGAAGGGAAAGAAGAGCGGCAACACCAAAGGGCAGCAGCATAACCCGACAGGTCATGGGAACAATGGTAAACACAAGGCGGATAATAGCTTGGACTTTGTGGCTAACACCAACACCCAGGATAACGGTCAACGGCGTAAGGGTAAACCGCCCCAGCGGGGTGGAGGGTCAGGCCCCAATCTTGAGCGCATGTTAAATTGGCCTTTCCCAAAGCACGGATCGAAGGAGAGGCCAGCTACGCATCTTTGGAAGGATTGCTTCATTATGCGGGAGTTCAAAAATTCAAATCTCTTTCAATACGACAATGGACTGCCCGGCGGTTCTGGAGGCCGTTTCCATGGGCCGGGTTATGGTGGTGGCAGCTCCGGTTCAGGATTCCAAGGCAACCAAACCGGACATGGCAGTCAAGACAGTCAGGGCAATCAGGGAGGTTATAACCATCAGGGGAATTAACAGCAGCAACAATCAGGTTATCAGAGCAATCCGAAGTAGTTGAATAGTGGGCAGTATCATGTCTTCACCACTAGCCAATGTAAGCGCGACCAGAAGCTTCATAAAAGGGTCGTGAACTCTATTGAACCGGCGGTACCTCATTATCTGCGCTGGTCTGAACAACCCATTTTGTGGAGTCGAGAGGATCATCCACCCCGGGTTGATAATCCGGGTCATCTAGCCTTAGTGGTGGCACCTCAGGTTGGGGGGTATAAGTTCACCAAGGTGCTTATGGATGGAGGAAGCAGTATCAATCTCCTTTACTATGAAACCTTCCGTCACATGGGATTGACAGATAAGAATCTTAAACCGTCAAACACCGTCTTTCATGGTGTGGTGCCTGGTAAATCGGCATACCTAGTTGGCAAGATAGCTCTAGAGGTTGCTTTTGGAGATGATCATGATTCAAGATCAGAGATGTTGACTTTTGAAGTGGTGAAAATCAAGAGTCCATATCATGCTCTGTTTGGACGGCCGGCTTATGCCAAGTTCATGGCAAGGCCTTGTTATGTTTATCTACAGCTTAAGATGCCGGGTCATAAGGGGACCATCATGGTGCATGGGAGCCGGAAGATTGCTTTGGGATGTGAAGAAGGTGATGCGGCTTATGCCGAGTCGGTTTGTGCCACAGAGGAGCTGAATTTTTATAAGGACAATGTTGATCCGGCAGATATGACTTCATTGAAAAAGCCAACTACAAAGCATGATCCGGCGCTGAAATTTATATCGGCTGAGGAGACTAAGCTGGTTGACTTTGTTCCTGACGATTCATCCAAGTAGTTCAGCATCAGCGCTAACCTGGATCCGAAATAGGAAAGCACGCTCATCGAGTTCATCTGTGAGAACCGGGACATCTTTGCATGGAAGCCTTCTGACATGCCAGGTGTACCGAGGGAACTCGCTGAGCACACTCTTAATATAGATCCTAAGTTTAAACCGGTCAGGCAGTTTCTTCGCCGCTTCAACGAGGAGAGGCGTAAGGCTATTGGTGAGGAGGTAGCCCAGCTTTTGGCAGCAGGGTTTATTGTGGAGGTCTTTCACCCTGAGTGGCTAGCTAATCCGGTGCTGGTAGTTAAGAAAAACGGCACTTGGCGTATGTGTGTGGATTACACAGACTTAAACAAGGCATGTCCAGCTGATCCCTTTGCTCTTCCTCGTATCGATCAAATTATTGATGCTACAGCAGGTTGTGACCGTTTGTGTTTTCTGGATGCTTATTCAGGTTATCATCAGATCAAAATGGCAGTTAAGGACCAGGAGAAAATAGCTTTCATAACTCCCTTTGGAGCCTTCTACTATGTATCTATGCCTTTCGGGCTCAAGAGTGCCCAGGCGACTTATCAGCGCTGTGTCCAAAATTGTCTTCATAAACAGATTGGGCGCAATGTTCATGCTTATGTGGATGATATTGTGGTGAAATCCAGAAAAGAGGAAACATTGATAGATGGCTTGAAGGAAACTTTCGATAACCTCCAGGTTTATAAGATGATGCTTAATCCGGCCAAATGTGTCTTTGGTGTACCGGCAGGCAAGCTCTTGGGTTTTCTGGTGTCTAATAGGGGCATTGAAGCTAATCCAGAGAATATCACAGCTATCACATCTTTGGCTAAACCGGCGTGTATCAACGATGTTCAGCGTTTGGCGGGCCGGATTGTAGCCTTAAGCCGGTTTATCAGTCGCCTTGGGGAGAAGGCTATCCCTTTGTATTAGATGCTAAAGAAGATGGATCACTCCGTTTGGAGTGATGCTGCTGATAAAGCGTTTGAGGACTTGAAGAAACAATTAGCCAAGCCACCTGTCCTTGCGGCTCCGGTCGATAAAGAGCCCTTATTGCTATATGTGGCTGCTAATGCCTAGGCTGTTAGTGTGGCTATTGTTGTGGAGCGCAAGGAGGCCGAAAAAGAGTATCCGGTTCAACGACCAGTTTATTATATCAGCGAGGTGCTTATTGAGTCCAAACAGAGATACCCACATTGGCAGAAGCTGGTGTATGGGGTTTTCATGGCAAGCCGAAAGCTCAAGCATTATTTTTAGGGTCATCCTATCACAGTTGTCAGTTCAGCCCCCCTGGGAGATATCATCCAAAACAGAGAAGCAACTGGCCGGATTGCCAAATGGGCTATTGAGCTCGGACCTCACGGATTAAAATATATGCCTCGCACAGCAATCAAATCCCAAGCACTTGTGGACTTCATCAATGATTGGATAGAGTTGTGGGCACCGGAGGAAAAGCCAGATAAGACTTATTGGACTATTCATTTTGATGGGTCCAGACAATTGGAAGGCTCGGGGGCTGGAGTCATATTAACTTCCCCACGAGGTCATAAGTTTTGTTATGTTCTCCGTTTAATGTTCCCTTGCACTAACAATGCAGCTGAATATGAGGCCTTGCTCCATGGTCTTCGGATGGCTAAGGAGATGAATTTAAGCTGGGTTAAGTGCTTCGGTGACTCGGACCTGGTAGCTCAACAGGTGTCTGGCACTTGGGATTCCAAGGATCCACTCATGGCGGTGTATCGACGAGAGGTGGACATAGTAGCTGGTCATTTCAAGGGTTATCAGGTGGACCATATAGACCGGTGAAAAAATGAAGCGGCGGACGCTTTAAGTCGCTTAGGCTCTTAGCGCAAACCGGTGCCACCCAATGTCTTCCTGGACGTGCTACATAATCCGTCCATCAAAATACCTACTGAGGAGGATTTGGTTGTTCCTATTCTGGAGGCACAATTAGTGGTGGCTCTTCATGTTATCCCGGATTGGACAGTCCCATACCTGGCGTACATGAACCGGGGCGAGTTACCAGATGATGAAACTTTGGCCCGGCAGATAATCCGGCGATCCAAGTCAATGACCATTATCAATGGGGAGCTGCATCATTGCAGCGTAACAGGGGCGTTTCAGCGTTGTGTGTCTCCTCAAGAAGGTTGTGAGATTTTGCGTGAGATCCACGAAGGAGATTGTGGTCACCATGCTAGTTTAAAATCCTTGGTGGCTAAGGCCTTTTGTTACGGCTTCTATTGGTTGACGGCTCATGCTGATGCTGAGGATTTGGTAAAGAGGTGTGACGGTTGTCAGAAGTTTGCACGCCGCGCTCATGTTCCGGCTCAAGAATTAAGGATGATTCCAATCACTTGGCCGTTTGCAACTTGGGGGCTGGATATGGTTGGACCCTTCAAAAGGTACAAGGACAAGAAGACCCACCTGCTGGTGGCGGTTGATAAGTTTACCAAGTGGGTAGAGGCAGAGGCAGTCAGTAAGTGTGATGCGGCCACGGCGGTTCAATTCATCAAAAAGGTGATCTTCCATTTTGGTTTTCCACACAACATTATAACTGATAATGGTACTAATCTATCCAAGGGTGCTATGGAAGAATTTTATCAACATGAGCACATCCGGCTTGACCTATCATCAATGGCTCACCCCCAATCTAATGGTCAAGCAGAGAGAGCCAATCAAGAGATTTTGAGAGGCATCAAGCCCTGGCTTATGGTTCCTTTAAAGCAGACGCCGGGCTATTGGGTGGGGGGGTTACCTTTCGTGTTATGGAGCATCAACACCACAATGAATAGATCTACGGGTTACACGCCCTTCTTCATGGTTTACGGAGCAGAGGCGGTTCTCCCTAGTGACATCCGTCATGACTCGCCTCATGTGGCGGCTTATGTTGAATCTGATAATGATAAAGCACGTCAGGACTCACTGGACCTGTTAGATGAGGAGCGTGATCTTGCAGCGGCACGTTCGGCGATTTATCAACAAGATATGTGACATTATCACAGCCGCCGGGTTAAAACCAGAACTTTTCAAGAAGGCAATCTGGTGCTCCGATTCATCCAGGATCAGACTGATATGCACAAGTTATCCCCACCTTGGGAAGGGCCTTTTGTGGTCAGCAAAAACTTGCAAAATAGATCATACTACCTTATCGATGTTCGAGAGCACAAAGACTCACGTAAATCGGAGGAGGAGACCCAGCGACCGTGGAATATAGCTCATCTTTGGCCTTACTATACTTGAGCCACATGCTCTTCTTATGTACATAATTATGACAATGTATATATTATGATCAATATAATAAACCGGAGCCTCAGCTAAAGCGGGGTCTCTGTTGTTTTTACATCATGTGTGTTTACATGGGGGCTTCTGTTATAAAGCGGAGTTCTACTGATCCGGCTTATAAAGCCATACATATAAAAGGAAATCACTAGGGGGCTTGGTCGTATTCGAACCATAGCTACGCCTCTTGATCGGCTTAAGGCCAAAGGGAAATCACTAGGGGGCTTGGTTGTATTCGCACCATAGCTACACCTCATAAAGCCATACATATAAAAGGAAATCACTAGGGGGCTTGGTCGTATTCGAACCACAGCTACGCCTCTTGATCGGCTTAAGGCCAAAGGGAAATCACTAGGGTGCTTGGTTGTATTCGCACCATAGCTACACCTCTTGATAGGCTTAAGGCCAAAAGGAAATTATGTGGGGCCAAAGAGAGTGTTGCACCAGCACAACTCAAACATAGGCACCCACCGAGCACAGCTCAAATGTTGCTTGGGGGCTCTTTACTTGTCAAAGAACAAAGAGTTTGCACTCTTGCAATAGGCTATCAATCCAGGCTTGGAAGCCAGGTATATTCACCTACAACCCCAGGTTATCCTGGCTTTTGAAGTAAGCCACTCCGTCCAGGTAAACCTGGTATGACCCGTCGAACGTTTGACAAGTCAATCTCATAGACCATGAACTTGTCAAAGTTAAAACGATGATTGGTTAAAGATTGAGGTCCATCTTAAAAGGCTTTGAAAAATGGTTTAACTCAGTGGTCTGGCAGCCCATGAAAAGCCTCGATTTAGGGCCTGGCAGCCCATGAAAAAGCCTTGCATATTCTTCTTGTGTTTTTTGCCAAGTTTTTTCTCCTTTGATAAGATTCATATATATTTTCTAATAAACCAGCATTTATTAAAACCCGGCATGGCTTTCAACGCTAAGTTGTCAGTACATGATCAGTTATAATCCGGCACTTATTGATCCGGTCTGGTTTTGACTACAAGTCACCAGTATTATATGGACAAAACCGGTGTTTATCATAACCCGGTACGGTTTTATCATAAACTGGCAAACATGGAAGGAGTCATCAATACTCCAGATTTGTGTTATCACCCTTATTATAACAACAGTTGGTCAACCAACGAGGTGATTCAATGTAATAGGTATCATCTACTTTATATCTGGTTATTTTAAATACAGCCTTGGCTCTACACCTAGGCTATATATTTGGGCATCATGACCCGTCCAGCGGTAAACCGCCAGGACACTTTCAATATCTTGTATGCAGGAACAAGTTAAAATACAGCCACTATGGATTATGCATATAATAGATCCCGAAAACATGGCGAGTTATCAGTATCAAGCAAAATAAGTATGCTCGATGGCATAACAGACAAGTGTTTGAACTAGCCTATTACAAGGTGCTTTAATGCCCACACAGAATAATTGTTTCAGTAAGAGTGGCAGGCTGCGACAGGCTAAACCGGCCTCCGGTTTAGGATTCATCACCAGGATGACTTGAAGATTGGGGATCATCTTGCGTCGGTGCATCTTCCTCCTCCCTACCTAGTGGCTGGAAATCAATGGTTGCCCAATCGATTCAAGTTAAGGTTTGGAACACGGCTTCACCACTTATAAGGTTGGAAGGATCAATGTCAGGGGCATAAGTGTGCTTACGAATTGGCAGAACAAGATCTTCTACATCATGTGTTGGCGCGGGATAGCTTTTCTGATCAGCATCATAAACCAGCTGATAATGAGAGAGATTCATTTCTTCTGCCAATTTGCTCGCTGAAAGGATCGATATGGTTGACTAGAGGGGGGGTGAATAGGAAACTACCAATTTTTAGCTTTTCTTTACCAAATTAAACATTGCATCAAATTAGGTTGTCTAGATGTGCAACTAGGTGAGCAACCTATATGATGCAATAACAACAAGCATACAAGCAAGCAAGGGTAGAAACATTAAAGAGCTTGCACAAGTAAAGGTAAGAGATAATCAAGAGTGGATCCGGTGAAGACAAGGATGTGTTACCGAAGTTCCTTCCTTTTGAGGGGAAGTACGTCTCCGTTGGAGCGGTGTGGAGGCACAATGCTCCCCAAGAAGCCACTAGGGCCACCGTATTCTCCTCATGCCCTCACACAATGCGAGATGCCGTGATTCCACTATTGGTGCCCTTGAAGGCGGCGACCGAACCTTTACAAACAAGGTTGGGGCAATCTCCACAACTTAATCGGAGGCTCCCAACAAGACCACGAAGCTTCACCACAATGGAATATGGCTCCGAGGTGACCTCAACCGTCTAGGGTGCTCAAACACCCAAGAGTAACAAGATCCGCTAGGGATGAGTGGGGGAATTGGAAATCCCTTGGTGGAAGTGTAGATCGGGGCCTTCTCAACCACTCCCGAGCAAATCAACAAGTTTGATTGGCTAGAGAGAGAGATCGGGCGAAAATGGAGCTTGGAGTATTTAATGGAGCTTGAGCAATAAATGGAGCTTGGGGGAGTAAGAGGTAGGTGAGAAGGAAGAAGGGGACTCCCTTTTATAGTGGGGGCAACAATCCCGTTGCCCCCCACCAACCAGCCCCGTACAGGGCGGTACTACCGCTGAGAGGGGGCGGTACTACCGCCAGGACAACGGTACTGCCGCGCCAGCCAGCGGTACTGCCGCGCTGAGGAGACTAGTAGGGAATGGACCCAAATGCGGTACTACCACGGTGGTAGGGTGGTACTACCGCTCCTGGAACGGTACTACCGCCACTACAACAGTGACTAGTGCCGCAAAACCCGACACGAGAAAAAGACCTCTCGAATCGAGGCGGTAGGAGCCAGACTGCCCAGCGGTACTACGGCAGTGGGGTCAAGGGTGGTAGTACCGCTGTGGAGCGGTACTGCCGCTTGTGACCCTTCGGCCGTAGTACCACGGGTAGTGCGGTACTACCGCTGGGGCGAGAGAGAGAGAGAGAAGGAATCTCTCAAAGATGCCGAGGACAAGGCGGAGGTGCCAGGCCCCCAGCGGTACTACTGCTGTGGAGCCACTGGCGGTACTACCGCTGCAGAGCGGTACTGTCGCTTGGCTCCTCAGCGGTACTACCGCTGGGTGTGCGATACTACCGCTCTAACCCAGACAGGACAAGGAAGAGAGAAGAGATCTCTTCAATGGAAAGGAAATGCTCGGAGGGTGAGAAGCTGATGTGTACGTGATGACTCCACCCATGCAAAACCCCAGCGGACCCCCTCTTGATAGTACGGTGCCCTCTACGCAACTAGTCCACCGAGAAAGAGATGAAAGAGCTACACCATCTTGAAATACACTCCGAGGGGAAGAAGGCGTCTCGTGCCAAGGGAGGATCTGTGAATTATTCAAAGCACGAGATTAGTCCGCAAACATGTTGTCATCAATCACCAAAACTACCTTGAGAGAGATATGCCGTAACAATCTCCCCCTTTTTGGTGGATTGATGACAACTAGGGATTTGCGCAAGGAAAAGAAATAAAATGGAGAAAGCTAAGAACTACAAAATATAGACGGGCTCCCCCAGAATGTGTGCACCAAGAGATGGCATGACACACACATTCGGAACAATACTCCCCCTATATTTTATAGTCCAACAATACTAAGCACAAGATATATGAGAGAAGTGAATAAACAGGACAAGCATGCATCTCACAATAAACTACAGTACTCTGAAATGACATAATTAATAAGGTAGCGATAGGGAGCATATGTCTCACATCATATGTCTAGAACTAAAGACTCACACCAAACCAAACCAAAGAAGGACACCGAGAGAACACACAAGAAACCACAAGACGACTCAAAGCACGACACAAGAAGCAAATCCCTACACTCTCTCCCCCTTTGGCAGCGAGACACCAAAAAGGCATAGAGTGACACTACGACTCCAGGTGATGGGAGGAGGAAGATCTCGAACATCACATCTCTGCGTCTTCATCGTGGGTCGAAAACTGCTCGGCATCGGAGTCGGTCCAGTGGCAATTCTGATGAATCCAGTCCTCCTCTTCAGTGATCTGACCCTCAGACCCACTGGCAACTGTTGCTCCCATCTGACACATGAGCTCCTTGTGGCGCGTCCTGGCATGCTTCTCCGCCACATGAGTCATGTACTAACCATGAGACTCCATGGAGAAAAGCTTCTTCATCTTGCGCTTAAGCTTGTGTTCCCACGATGGTTCTGCACTAGAGGGGCCAAAGTTCTCCTCATGAGCATTAGTAGCAGCCTCACCCTCGGTACCCATGGCAGCAGCAGCAGCAGACGAACCCCCTGTGGCAGTAGTAGCAGATGGACCCCCTGTGTGAGGCGCTGTCCAGTTGTCCTTCTTCCTCAGACGCTTGATCTCATGAGAAACCAAGTCTCCAGTCTCTAGCAACACTTTGGGATAAGTCTATGCCCAGGCCCTCTCAATGAGCCTCATGATGAATGGACCATAGATGGGACACTTGCGCTCAGACACGGCAGATAGAAGTTCAAACCACATGACATGAGAGATATCCAGGCTCTCTCTAGTGCTTGCTTCCTTCTCATGCTGACAGAAAAGGAGCATGTCCACGAGGTAAGAGTGGACCATATCCAGATTCCCGATCCGAGGGAAGAGAGTCTCACGGAATATGCGATGAAGAATGTGCAGATACGGAGACAGCTCATAGGTCTTCTTCTTAGTTACTGGGTGAACCTTCAAAGTGCAGTAGGGCCAAAGGGCTTGCTTATGGGTGGATGTATCATTGCGGTGAGGACGGAAACTGACAGAAGTCTCAAGCCCGGTATCCACCACATCAAGTAACTCCATGAAAGCCTTCCACTTGACAGAAAGCAGCTTGCCATTGGTCATCCATGTCAGAGTCCTGTCGACATCCGTCCCAAGATGGACGGTGGCATAGAATTGAGCCACCAAATCCGCATCGAAATCCTTGTTGAATTGCATGATCCTGAGAATGTTCAGCTGAGTGCACATCTGAAGAGCTTCACCAAAGTACTCCGGGTCCTTCTCCATAGCATTAGTGTCAATGGAGCGGACATCAACAAAAAGATTCTTCTTGGCCTTGATCACATCAAAGTAGATGGCAAACTGAAACCGGTTCCAGAACGGGCGGTTGACCAAAGTGGGTTCTTGGTCCACCTCATAGGGGTTGCGGCGACGCTTCTCCCAAAACTCCTTGTTGGTCATCTCAGTCACAGTCTTCCCTTTTGGCTTGTTGGTGGCTCGCTTCGAGTGCTGAGGAGGTGGAGGAAGACTTGCAGATGCAC
Organism: Triticum dicoccoides; assembly: GCF_002162155.2. Taxonomy (NCBI): domain Eukaryota; kingdom Viridiplantae; phylum Streptophyta; class Magnoliopsida; order Poales; family Poaceae; genus Triticum; species Triticum dicoccoides. The sequence continues at coordinate 395,541,899 of NC_041388.1, read as the reverse complement.
TTGCTGGAGGCGGTTGGGTGCTCGAGGAACCACCGACTGGCTCTGAGGTGCAGTAGCGTTTTGATGTGGCATGCTCGGGGTTGATATGGCGACCTTACTGCTCGGAAAGGTCATCACCTGGAGCCAGACACAAGAACACGCAAAACAACCAGAAAGAACAAGCATAAGCCAACAAACTCAACAAAAAGATCAAGGTAAGGCAGGAAAACGATGGAAATTGGCATGCAGTGGTAGTACCGTAACCTGCTCGCGGTAGTACCGCCCCAAAGGGAGCGGTAGTACCGCTCTAGGTCAAGCGGTAGTACCGCTCCAAATAGAGCGGTAGTACTGCTTGAGGCGGAGAAGCAGTAGTTTCTTATAGCACGAGGCGGTGAAACAGCGGGTTCCTACTACCGTGGTCAGATCCGGCACTACCGGCCTACCAAATTCAAAAATAATCCTACCAAACTCTAATCGAGATAGTCTAGTTGCCTTCTCCAACCAACTCAAGCCTAGATTTAGCCAAAAATCTAGAGATGCAACCACTATTGCCCCTAAGAAACAAGAATTGAAAAAGAGACAAAGCGAAAGAAGGAACGGGGGCAATACCAGCATCCATGGCAAGAGGACGAGGTGGGGATCGACTCCACCAAAGGAAATGGAGAGGGACGCCCCGGAGATGGAGATCTGCCGGAGCCCTCCCGCGGCGAGTGGAGGCTGGAGAGAGGAAGAGAAAAGAGGGGCGAAGTGAATGGGTATGGGGGAGAAGAAACCTCCCTCTGCCCCGACTTAACCCCCTGTTCTCGTCCCCCAGCGGTAGTACCATGCTGGGGGGCGGTAGTACCGCTTACGAGCGGTAGTACCGCGCACCACCAGTGGTAGTACCGCCCAGCACGCCACGGCAACTAAACAAACACGGCTTTAGCTCGATGAAAAGCAAGAAAAAAAGAAACACACCAGCAAACGACCAAGACACACCTCTTCCAAAGAGGGCGGTGGCCGAGGCCACCTATGTTTGAGTCAAAAGGTATGGCACCGCGAAGATTTTAACCTTGGGACCATGACCAAAACTCGTCTTTGAAGCACAAGTGCCATCAACAATGGCTAAGGTGAAAGACTTGATCAATTTATGCATAATGGGGGGAGGGAGAGTTCATTGAGAGAACAACACTCCCCCTATGTCCATGCCTACACCTAAACTAGACAACAAATTGAGCGTGGTAGGATGTGCACGGGTTCAAGCCACATTGCTCGAATCAATGATATTTAGCTCATGCCTTAACTCGCGAAATCTTGCTTCATCCAAGGGCTTCGTGAAAATATCTGCAAGGTTGTCATGAGTGTTGACATAGTTGAGCTCAATCTCTCCTCGCCTAATGTGATCCCGGATGAAGTGATACCGAATCTCAATATGCTTCGTCTTGAAGTGTTGCACTAGGTTGAGAGAAATCTTGATGGCACTTTCATTGTCACACCAAAGAGGCACTTTGTCACAAGTGACAACGTAATCCTTTAAAGTTTGCCTCAGCCATAGAAGTTGTGCACAACAACTACCGGCGGCAACATACTCCGCCTAAGTGGACGAGAGAGACACACAACTTTGCTTTTTGGAAGACCAACTTACCAAAGAGCAACCAAGGAATTGGCACCCTCCGGAAGTGGACTTCCTATCCACTTTGTCTCCCGCCCAATCGGAATCCGAGTACCCTACAAGCTTGAAGTTTGATCCTCTTGGGTACCATAAGCCAAAGTTTGGGGTATGAGCCAAATATCGAAAGATTCGTTTGACCGCCACATAGTGACTTTCCTTAGGTGCGGCTTGAAACCGTGCACAAATTCCCACACTCAACATGATGTCCGGTCTAGATGCACAAAGGTAAAGCAAGGATCCAATCATGGAACGATATACCTTTTGATCCACCACTTTACCATTGGGATCTAAATCAAGTTGGCACTTGGTGGGCATTGGAGTGGAGGCCGGCTTGACGTCACTTAGCTTGAATCTCTTGAGCATGTCTTGAGTGTATTTGGATTGATTGATGAAGGTTCCTTCTCTTCTTTGCTTCACTTCGAACCCTAGAAAGAACTTCAACTCTCCCATGGAGGACATCTCGAACTTTGAGGTCATGAGAGTGGCAAATTCCTCATTGAAAGCTTTGTTAGGAGAACCAAAGATAATATCATCAACATATAATTGGCACACAAACAACTCCCCTTTGACCTTCTTAGTAAAAAGAGTGGGCTTGATTAGCCCAACTTCAAAACCACGGTCTTGTAACAACTCGGTAAGGTGGTCATACCACGCACGTGGGGCTTGTTTAAGGCCATAGAGTGCCTTATCGAGTTGATACACATGATCGGGAAAGTAGGGATCCTCGAACCCGGGGGGTTGCTTGACGTAAACCAATTCATTAATGGGACCATTAAGAAAAGCACTCTTCACATCCATTTGTTGTAACTTAAAGTTATGATGAGAAGCATATGCAATCAACATGCGAATGGATTCAAGACGAGCAACGGGAGCAAAGGTTTCACCGTAGTCGATACCCTCGACTTGGGAGTAGCCTTGTGCTACCAAACGAGCCTTGCTGCGAATGATAATCCCATGTGCATCTTGCTTGTTCCTGAATATCCACTTGGTTCCAATGACATTGTGGTTCCCCATTGGCCTTGGCACCAATCTCCACACTTTGTTGTGCTTGAAGTTGTTGAGTTCTTTGTGCATGGCATTGAGCCAATCCGGATCTTCTAGCACCTCATAGACCTTGTGGGGTTCCACACAAGAGACAAACGCGTGATGCTCACAATAATTTGCTAATTGTCTACGAGTGCTTACCCCCTTTCTTAAGCTTCCAAGCACATTCGTCATGAGATGATCCTTGGTGGAGAGCTTGGAAGCAACCTTGGCGGCACGACGCTCTAATTCCTCCTCGGTGGAGAGTTGAGGAGCGGTTACTTGATCATCTTGAGCGCCGTCATGAACTTGTTCTTGATCTTGAACTTGCTCGGGGGAGAGAACTTGACCTTGGGCATCACTTGGTGTCAACACCATCTTGAGTATGATCTTGCCCTTGGTCTTGTTCATGAGGTTGAGGGCCTTCACTTTGTTCTTCGGAAGCGTGTGGGCCTTGGGTTGGTGATGGATCCACTTGAGTGGAGCATTGTCCTTCTCCTTCGGCCACAAGGGGTTCCTCAATGGGTAGGATGAAACCAACACCCATTCTTCTTATGGCTTGAGGAGGAATTTCATCACCTACATCACAAGTGCCACTTTGCTCCACTTGGGAGCTGTTATTCTCACCAAACTCCACGTTACACGTCTCCTCAATAAGTCTTGTGGATTTATTGAGGACACGGTAAGCATGAGAGTTTGTAGCATAACCAACAAATATGCCCTCATAAGCTCTAGCCTCAAATTTAGACAACCAGACACCTTTCTTGAGAATGAAACACTTACACCCGAATACCCGGAAGTACTTGAGGTTGGGCTTGTTACCGGTGAGTATCTCATATGGAGTCTTGTTCAAGCCCTTGCGGAGGTAGAGCCGATTGGATGCATGACACGCGGTGTTGATGGCTTCGGCCCAAAAGTTGTACGGAGACTTGAACTCCGCCATCATGGTCCTTGCCGCATCCATCAATGTCCGGTTCTTCCTCTCTGCAACACCGTTTTGTTGAGGGGTGTATGGTGCGGAATATTGATGCTTGATTCCCTCATCACTAAGAAATTCATCCAAGGTGTAGTTCTTGAACTCGGTGCCGTTGTCACTTCTTATTGTCAAGATCTTTGCATTGTGTTGACGTTGTGCTTCATTTGCAAAGTCAATGACGGTTTGTTGGGTCTTGCTCTTCCTCTTGAAGAAATACACCCACGTGTACCTTGAGTAGTCATCCACAATCACCAAGCAATACTTCCTACCTCCAAGACTATCGAAGGATGGGGGCCCAAAAAGATCCATATGAAGGAGCTCCAAGGGCCTCTTTGAATAAATGATAGTCGTGGGAGGGTGAGCCTTCTCATGTAGCTTTCCTTCGATACAGGCACTGCAAGCATGAACTTTAACAAAACTAACATTCGTTAGTCCACGGACATGGTCCCCCTTGAGGAGACTTTGCAAAGATCTCATATTGACATGGGCTAAACAGCTATGCAAATGCCATCCCACATCAACTTTAGCCATTAGGCATGTCGCGTCTTAGTGGGTCGCTCCGAAAAGTTAATCACATATAGACCGTTCTCGACATGCCCAACAAAAGCTACTTTAAGAGTCTTGCTCCATAAGAGGGCCACGGTATCGATATCAAAGAAAGTGGCAAAGCCCATGATTGCAAGTTGACAAACGGAAAGTAAATTGTATGCAAGGGACTCGACAAGCATGACCTTCTCGATCGTGAGATCATGAGAGATGACCACCTTGCCAAGTCCCAATACCTTAGAGGATGAGGCGTCACCCCACTCGACATTGGTGGGCATAGATGGAACTTTGTGCACGTCCACCACCAAGTCCTTGCTTCCGGTCATATGATTTGTAGCTCCGCTATCGAGCAACCATGATCCACCACCGGAAGCAAACACCTACAAGAGATCAATGCTTGGTTTTAGGTACCCATTTTGTAATGGGTCCTTTGATGTTAGTAACAAGGGTCTTAGGAACCCAAATATACCATTCAATGTACTCATGAAGAGAACCAACAAATTTGGCATAAACATGCCCATCACTAGCATGGCATAACACATAAGAAGGATTAAAATCGCCGGCTTTGTTGGGAGGGGTGACATTGCCCTTCTTGACATTGTTCTTATTCTTCTCTTCGGGGGCACTCTCTCCCTCCTTCACAAAGGTTTGCATGAGGGGAGGAGGTCGTTTGGTCTTGTCATTCTTCTTCTTGTTCTTGGAGTCGGGCACGTACCCAACCCCTTCCTTGGCCACACCTCCCTTTTGGTTGATCAAGAGATCGTTGAGGTTCTTTGTTGCCTTGTATGCAAGTCACAAGACCTCTCTCAAGATGCTCCTTCAACTTAGCATTTTCCTCAACAAGATGTATATGCTCACAACACGGGTTAGTAGAATTTGCATTATCAATTAAAAACATATGAGGAAAAGTTGCTTTCTCCTTAGTTAGCTTCACTTGGAGTTGATCATGAGACTCCTTGAGACTAGCGTGAATACCCTTCAAGGCCTTGTGGGCCTTGTCAAGTATATCAAACTCCTCTTTGAGTCTAGCAAGATCAACCCCGAGTTTGGCCTTCTCGGAATTTAGCACACAAGAAACAATGAGGGCATGATCATAATCTTTCTTTAACTTAGCATGATCAACATTGTGTGACTCCTCAAGATCCAAACGAAGACCACGCTCTTCCTCAAGAGCATTGGAAAGATCCGAAATCTCATTGGCATAGTCATGACTATGCCCTTCCATCTTAGAGATGGTGTCTTCGTGAGCCTCGATCATGTCATTGGCCTCACCAAGTTGTTCTAAGAGAGCAACAAAGTGCTTCTTGGATTTTCCCTTGAGTTTGCCCATAAAGGCCTCAAACTCGTTAGCCTCCACATTAGCTCCCTCAAGTTCAATAATGCTATCTGTTGGGGAAGGATGATTAATGATGGTAGTTTTGATGTTGGAGGTTACCTTGTTGGTGGCTTTAGCCATGAGGCACTTGGCGGTGATGCTCTCGTTGGGTGAGTCGAAGAGAGACACCCGTGACTTTGTTGCAATGGCAATGGAGGCCATGGCAACTAACTCATCATCTTCATCATCGTCATCATCCTCATTGTACTCTTCTTGCACAACCAAAGCCTTGGGAGGAGTCTTCTTGGTGAAGTTGTTCTTGTTGGGGAATGACTTGGCCTTGTCCTTTCGGATGAGTTTGCCACCATTGTCTTCCCTCTTCTCATACGGGCATTCCGCAACGAAATGACTCACGTTGCCGCAATTGTAGTAAGTCCTTACACGTTGCTTGCCCCTTGTGCCACTCGAGTTGTTTTTGCTAAAGTTGGGCCTCGAGTTTTTCTTGCTCCAAAATTGCCTTGAAGCAAGTGCCATGTGTTCATGATATGCATACTTCGTATCTTCGGGGTTGCTCTCCTCTTCTTCCTCTTCTTCTTCTTCCACGGTGAGCTTGGCCTTCAATGCAAGGTTAGGCTTCTTTGCCCGTTGAGAACGGAGCACCACATTGTCGGCGGTCTTGTCCAAAATTTTCATGGCCACAAACTCATCCAACACTTCGCTTGAGGTCAAAGTGTGGAAGTCCGGTCTTTGACGAATGACGAAGGACATGGCCTTGTGGTAGGGCATCATTGCCTTGAGGAATTTGTGCTTGATCCAATTGTCATCCGTTTCCTTGCTCCCGTGATCTTGTAGTGAGACCGCGAGTTTGGTTACTCTCCGATAAAGCTCACGAGGTTCTTCATCTTCCTTCATTGCAAACTCATCGGCCTCATCTTGTACCACTTCATAGTTGGAGCGTTGAATGCTTGCGCTTCCCCGGTAGAGAGACACGACACAATGCCATGCATCTTTGGCCAAGGCGAAGGGACGAAGATGAGGTAGGTCTTCGGGTGGAATTGCATCTTGAATGATGAAGAGAGCATTCTCATTGAATTGATTGTCCGCGGCTTCTCGAGGAGTGAAGTTGCTTGGATCATGTGGATAGAAACCTTCTTCAATGATTCTCCAAAGGTTAGTGTTCACATGATTTAAATGACATTTAAACGGTAAACCCAAGAATAAAAATCCTCATTTCTCACAATCATAGGGGGAGGACCGACATGATTCAAATGAGTCGAAGGAACCGGTCCACCATAAACAAGTGGTGGTTCCACATGGGCAAAGATGTCGGTGCCATTCTTGCCACTAGAAGAAGGAGCCTTTTCACTACTAGCTTCCCCCTTGTCGGGGATAGCATCCGACACCTTGTTGGCCGGATCACCCACTTTCAACGGTGCGGTGGATAGTTTAAGCCCCTCAAGAAATTTAGTAAACATGCTTTCAACTTCGGTCGTCATGGAGGTTTTCAATGTCTCCAAGGCCACATTGAACTCCTCACGAGAGACCGAAGTTCCCCCATCTCCCGTAGACGAGATCGGATTCACACCGGAGTGTTCCTCCACACCGTCTATGGTATCAACCATACTCTTTGGATGGTAAAGTCCTCAATAAAGAGACGAGGCTCTTATACCAATTGAAAGGATCGATATGGTTGACTACAGGGGGGGTGAATAGGCAACTACCAATTTTTAGCTTTTCTTTACCAAATTAAACTTTGCATCAAATTAGGTTGTCTAGATGTGCAACTAGGTGAGCAACCTATATGATGCAATAACAACAAGCATACAAGCAAGCAAGGGTAGAAACACTAAAGAGCTTGCACAAGTAAAGGTAAGAGATAACCAAGAGTGGATCCGGTGAAGACAAGGATGTGTTATCGAAGTTCCTTCCTTTTGAGGGGAAGTACGTCTCCGTTGGAGTGGTGTGGAGGCACAATGCTCCCCAAGAAGCCACTAGGGCCACCGTATTCTCCTCACGCCCTCACACAATGCGAGATGCCGTGATTCCACTATTGGTGCCCTTGAAGGCGGCGACCGAACCTTTACAAACAAGGTTGGGGCAATCTCCACAACTTAATCGGAGGCTCCCAACAAGACCACGAAGCTTCACCACAATGGAATATGGCTCCGAGGTGACCTCAACCGTCTAGGGTGCTCAAACACCCAAGAGTAACAAGATCCGCTAGGGATGAGTGGGGGAATTGGAAATCCCTTGGTGGAAGTGTAGATCGGGGCCTTCTCAACCACTCCTGAGCAAATCAACAAGTTTGATTGGCTAGAGAGAGAGATCGGGCGAAAATGGAGCTTGGAGTATTTAATGGAGCTTGAGAAATAAATGGAGCTTGGGGGAGTAAGAGGTAGGTGAGAAGGAAGAAGGGGACTCCCTTTTGTAGTGGGGGCAACAATCCTGTTGCTCCCCACCAACCAGCCCCGTACAGGGCGCTACTACCGCTGAGAGGGGGCGGTACTACCACCAGGACAACGGTACTGCCGCGCCAGCCAGCAGTACTGCCGCGCTTAGGAGACTAGTAGGGAACGGACCCAAATGTGGTACTACCGTGGTGGTAGGGCGGTACTACCGCTCCTGGAACGGTAGTACCGCCACTACAACCGTGACTAGTGCTGCAAAACCCAACACGAGAAAAAGACCTCTCGAATCGAGGCGGTAGGAGCCAGACTGCCCAGCGGTACTACGGCAGTGGGGTCAAGGGTGGTAGTACCGCTGTGGAGCGGTACTGCCGCTTGTGACCCTTCGGTCGTAGTACCGCAGGTAGTGCGGTACTACCGCTGGGGCGAGAGAGAGAGAGAGAGAGAAGGAATCTCTCAAAGATGTCGAGGACAAGGCGGAGGTGCCAGGCCCCCAGCGGTATTACTGCTGTGGAGCCATGGGCGGTACTACCGCTGCAGAGCGGTACTGCCGCTTGGCTCCTCAGCGGTACTACCACTGGGTGCGCGGTACTACCGCTCTGACCCAGACAGGACAAGGAAGAGAGAAGAGATCTCTTCAATGGAAAGGAAATGCTCGGAGGGTGAGAAGCTGATGTGTACGTGATGATTCCACCCATGCAAAACCCCAGCGGACCCCCTCTTGATAGTACGGTGCCCTCTACGCAACTAGTCCACCGAGAAAGAAATGAAAGAGCTACACCGTCTTGAAATACACTCCGAGGGGAAGAAGGCGTCTCGTGCCAGGGAAGGATCTGTGAATTATTCAAAGCACGAGATTAGTCCGCAAACATGTTGTCATCAATCACCAAAACTACCTTGAGAGAGATATGCCGTAACACTCGCTAAAGGTCGCATTTCCCTTGTGAGCCTTCGGAGATCGTCATTGTTAAATTTTGAACCGTCTTCCTTCATGCCAGGATAGCCTTTGCCAATATCTGACAGTTCAAGATCTGGAATCCATGCCTTGGCCCGGATTAGCGCAGTCAGTGCGCCTGACCTTGCCGCTGTCTTTTTAATTCATCCAACCAGGCATGCAACATTGACAGCTTCTCAATGGTTTCTTTTATCAAGGTTGGAGGAGGCTTGTTATGAGCAGCGGTGCAAATAGCCCGTTGGGCTCCGGAATATAACTGTTCTATCAAAGTATAGGCATCCTTCAGCTTCATCCGCATGTCAGAGCCCAGATGGGTAATGCGGGTCCCTGTGACATTGCAAGCATCAGTAAACCGGTAACGGATGAGATAAAAAGAATTGAAAAACATCAGATGAGGATACTTACCGAATACAGCAGAGGTCATAGCGTTTATCTGCCGCTTTAAACTAGTCAGCTCTTCGACCACCGGTTTAAGGGTTGCTTCCGCGTCCTCGGCTCTTTTTGCTAAAGTGGCTTTTTCTGTGTCCCCATCCGCCCGTTCCTTCTTAAAGGTCTCCTTCAGCTTCTCCATGGATGCTAAGACATTGGCCAGTTCCTCCTTGGCTTTAGAAGCCTCCGCTTGCTGAGATTTGATGCTCTCTTGAAGATCATCGGTTTGGGTGTCCTTTTTGCTCAGCTCAGCCTATAAAGGAAAGACATATCATCAGTGGGCCATATATATTTGAAGTGCCAAGCACATAACAAGTTATGCACTTTGCACTTGGGGGCTAATTCCTATTTTCTTCATTATCAGAAAAAATCAAGTCCCAAGTGTAATACAAGCATTATTCTTGGCACTTGGGGGCTAATGTACGTTTGCTCAAAGTAACAGTGGTTAAAGTCCCAGTTCACCTTGGAAAGATAAACCGGCCCTTGGGGACTACACAAGCGAAAGTTACAGGATTACAATGCTAAAGTACCGGTTCATTTTTAAAAAGGATCAACCGACCCTTGGAGGATAAGTATGCCGAGTTGAGATATTACAAAGTCCCGTTTTTTGATTGCCATCATAAATCGGCCCTTGGGGGCTACTAGAGTTGGTACTTACAATTGGACTTAAGAGAGAAAAGGTTATGTAATTACCTCATAACGCTCCTTCATCAGATTCACTAAACCGGCTTCGTAATCACAGTTTGTGTACAGACAGTTTAAAAAAACAAAATGGAGTTCCTGGGCATTGAGGTGGGCATAGCTTGATAAATCGGTGTTCCATTTGCCTTTTCCCATAGCAGAACGTTCCTCCTTGGCGCTATGCTTTGATAATGCAACAGGATTGCCAAGGGAGGTGTGGCCAATGCCAGTAATGATAACATCATCTTCCTTGTCACCGGTAGCCTTCATTGGAGTTGACGAGATATCAGCAGCTTTAACCGGACTAGACGGTCCATCATCAGTACGGACCGGGCTCGTCGGTTTATCAGCCTGGTATGTTGCTTCAACTTCTACTTGTCCATCAAAATCATGATCTTGAGGGGGGCAGATCATCAAACATGACGTCAGCATTTGGACCTTCCGGTTCTAGAGTTTTCTCCAGTTCAAAAACCACATGGTTGTCAGACAGTTTATTCGCCCGAGCCTTCTTGTTGGGTCCAGCCTTGGCTCTTAAAGGATAAAGATGCAAGGGTTAATATAGCATGCAAGTGTAAAGCGTCAAAAGATTCACTTAAAATAATTACCCAGCAACTGTATTAAGAGGAGGGAGTTGTGTGGCCGTCGACTCGCCAGATGATGAATGAGCCGTTCCAGATAATTTGAATAGGATGGATTAAGAGGTTGTCAGAAATAACCTGCCTTGCGATAAGAAGTATCAAAAGTGGGTGAGACCTCAGGTCGACGTTTCCGAACCGGAGTGTTCGGTAAACCGGCCGAAGTGACTAATTGGCCGCTGTGCCGGGTTGTGTGGCGAGCTTCGTGCTGCTGCTTCTTCAAAAGAAATTTTGGGTCCAAGTGAGCAAGGGGTGAGAAAATTTTATTTTTCGGATTGTTTGACAGATTTTCTGTGTTGATGGAGTGTCTGGATCGGAGGGAAGAGTAATTACCTCTGCGTCGTCAGCCTGACTGCCTTCAGCATCATCCTGATAATAATCATTGTCAATGAGGTGTATGAAAAATGAACCAAGAGAGTCAAGTTCTACCTCTGAGTCTAGATTATCAAGGTCTTCGTCGAGGTTCAGCCCGATGGATTCAACCGCCTTCTTCTTGGCAGGCCTCTTGACCACTTTCGTCTTAGGTCGAGGGGTTTTCACCAGTTTTTCTTGAGGTTTCTTCTTCCAAAATGGGTCATCACCCTGTTAAAAGAATTGACAAAAGTTATAGGAGATTACACAGTTAAGAATATTACGTACAAGCAGGAGTGAGGCAATGCTTACAACTGGCGGTTTATTCAAAGTGTAGTAGGGACTTAACCCGGTCCTACTACAGACAGCCTCCGATTCATTCAGGATCTTCTTCACATATTCAGTAACTTCAGCTTCTGTCAGCTCAATATCAATATGACGTTGAGGGTCTTTTGAGTCACCAGTATACTTGCACATTAAACTGGGGCGGCGGCTTAAAGGCAATATACTCCATGAAATCCAGCAGCGAACAAAATCAACTCATATTAGACCATTTGCCATAAAAGCTCTGAGCTTGGAGAGTTGTGGAGCATATGTAGCCCGTTCTTTGGTAGTCAACCATTGCGGAAATGGATTTGTGTTGGTAAGCCGGTGAGGACGGTAACCCGGTAGAGGATTGTCATTGTAGCGCCCCGAGACCGATGTGCCAGGTGTCCTCCAGTTATTCGCTGTTGTTGCCTTGTCATTGCTTGCGTTTCATGCATTGCATATCATTTCATCATGTGCATTTCATTTGCATACATGTTCGTCTCATGCATCCAAGCATTTTCCCCGTTGTCCATTTTGCAATTCGGTGCTCCTATGTCACCCGGTGTTCCTTTCTACCTCTTTTCGTGTGCGGGTGTTAAACGTTTTCGGATTGGAGTGAGACTTTTCATGCGGCCTTGGTTTACTACCAGTAGACCGCCTGTCAAGTTTCGTGCCATTTGGACTTCGTTTGATACTCCAACGGTTAACCGAGGGACCGAAAAGGCCTCGTATGTGTTGCATCCCAACACCCCTCCAAAGTGGCCCAAAACCCACCTAAACCTCTTCCATCATCTCGGTCATTCGATCACGATCGCATGGCCAAAAACCGCACCTCATTTGGACTCTCCTAGCTCCCTCTACCTATATATATGTGGCTTCCCCGAAATTTTCGCACAGTCTAACCCTAACCTTCGTCCTCCTTGCGCCGCCTGACACGTCCGCCCGACGGCCGGACATGTCCACCCTGTCCGGACACGTCGCCTGACCAATGGCGCGCTGCCACGTCGCCCCCGCCGCCGCTCTCCTCCACTCACGCGCTGCCACCTCACCCTGCCGGCCTCTCACTCCACCGCGCGGCC